>NC_069505.1:544976261-544996751 GCF_027579735.1 Bombina bombina | reverse complement strand
CCTGTGTTTGTTCTGTATTGCCATCTACTGACCCTTTTTGGTAATGCTCCTGTTTCTGTATTATCTTACCTCTGACCTTATTATGCATTTCCTTTTTGTGTATTGCTCCACCCTTGTAGTTTTATTATGTTTTCCTGTGTCATGGCTGCAGCTAACAGGCCTCATGTAACAAGCACTCATGTTAATACATTGCAAGCTACGATCAGTATCATCTTTTGACCGCTTAAATACTTTAACCATTCATTCATCTGCTGTATTCTATTATCTGCTGTAACCTGATATTCAGAATAAAGCAACTTTGTGGATTGACAAGGTATTGGTGAGTTCAGCTATCTGACAAGGATTGTCTGCAGTGATTGTATCTTCTTATACAGGCCAGGCATAGAGGTCTCAGCAAGGGATAGATCATGATTACAACTATCTGAGTCAGAATAGTCAAAAGATGTATAGAATTCCTACAGCCTGCTATGTATATGTGTGTGTTTAATCTGCAATCAAGCTCAGGGTCATCCGCCATCTTGTGAAAGCACATGTCGCACAAGTTTACTGCACTTCATCTGAATATTGAAAACTGTTTCTCTGCATTGAACTGTTACCCCACCTGTCTAAGCTGCTGTTTGTCTTCTTAAAGAGACAGTACCATTTTTTGCAAAACTTTAAAAAATGTCTAGACAAGGCTCTGAGCACTCTTTTATAGCCGAACCTACTCAGATACATCATGCCTCTGAACCTACAGACAAACAGGGAGCAGATCCTGCAGATATTGCTGAACAGAGTGTAAGACCCAAACGTACAATAAAACGGACACATAAACTCAGAGAAAACTATGAATTCACTAGAGATGAGTTCTCCAGCAATCTGTCAGACCTATGGGACAGAATTTCACAATGCATGTCAGTTTTGTCACACTTTAATGATCAACCAGCCAAATTGAGAGACTCTATAGATCACCTATCTGCTGCATATGAACGCTGCCAGCGGCTGTCTGCAAAATACACAGCCTTCTTACAGGACTTTAATATAGAGGACTCTTCAGCAGAACTGACTAGGACTGATGCACTGGACCAACATAGAGATCTCTTAGTGCAAACGGCTAAAGAAAAGGCAGAGTTCTGCATTGCTCAACTGCAGGAGACCATATCTCATAGATCCACATCAACTAAGCTCACTGCACGTTCTTCTAGATCCTCTCGCTGCAGAAGTTCAATATTAAGCGACAAGCTAATAGAGGCCCGTGCTGATGCGGAATCAAAAAAAGTGCAAAGCACCTTTATCAGAAGGGAAGCAGAAATGGAAGCCCAAAGCAAAGCACGAAGGGCTGCCCAGGAAGCACAAATGACTGCCCAGCAAGCAGAGGTGGATTCCCAAATAACGGTTCTGCAAATGGAAAAGAAAGAAGCAGCAGCCCTAGCAAGGCTGAAAGTCCTTGAACAAGCAATGGGAGAAAGTACTAATTCAGATTGCCATATCCCAGCAGATCTGGAAGACACAGTTGAACGCACTAGTAAATACGTGCTAAAGCATAATATTTGCAATGATACAGAGTCATCTCCTGTGCCTACTACTAACTCAATCTCAACACAAAGACCTCTCAGCACCAAATGCCTGAGCTTCTTCAAATCCACAACACAAGTGCATCTAAGCAGCAAACCGCATCACCTCCCGCTGACAATAAGGTGACTTCCAGTGACAAGCCTCAGCTCAAGCCACAGCCAGTAGAAGCCTTAGAGACTACACCACAGTTGAATGCTCTTGCAACATCATTTTATCCTGGTAAACTTCACCCTTCTTCACCAAAGAACTTTCACACCCAAGGGGTTCCTCAAGTTACTTTGGCACCAAAGAGTGAGAGATCAGACTTGACTGACTTTGCCAGATACATGATACGCCGTGAGCTCATTAACACAAGCCTCTCAAGGTTTGACGACTGTCCAGAGAGCTACAGGCCCTGGAGATCAACCTTCAAGGCTACCGCTGATCTCGACCTTACAACCAAGGAGGAACTTGATTTGCTCATAAAGTGGTTGGGGCCAGAATCTGCAGATCGTGTTAAAAGACTGAGAACAGTACATGCTGACCACCCAGATGCAGGCCTTGTTGCTGCATGGGCAAGACTTGAGCAAGCCTATGGTAGCACTGAAGCCATAGAAAGCGCTCTGTTCAAGAGACTGCAAAACTTCCCAAAAATAGGAAACAAAGACTATCGAAAGCTCCAAGAATTAAGTGACCTCCTCATGGAGCTAGAGTTGGCAAAGACAGACCCACGTCTACCTGGACAAAGCTTTCTGGACACTGCTCATGGTGTCAATCCTGTGGTGTCTAAACTGCCATATAACCTGCAAGAGAAATGGGCACAACAGTGCTCAAGATACAAAAGAGACTATAACGTATCCTTTCCTCCATTTCCATACTTTTGCAGGTACATCAGCGATCAAGCCTGGATGAGAAACGATCCCAGCTTCAGCTTCTGCAAACCCAACTTGCCTGCTTCATCATCCTTACCAACATCATCAAGGTATGATAACACGGCAGCTAAACATAGAGACTTTAATAGAGCAATATCTGTTAAAAGGACAGACATCTCACCACCCGTATCCTCTCCTGCAAACCAGAGTGACTCGGGCGAGAGAGATAAAGACCCTAATCGTCAGTGCCCTATTCACAGGAAGCCTCACCCTCTTAAGAAATGTCGTGGTCTTAGGGCAAAGACTTTACAAGAGCGCAGGGAGATTCTCCAGAAACTTGGAGTATGCTATAGGTGTTGTGCTTCTTATGGGCACTTTGCTAAAGACTGTAAAGTTGTTATAAAGTGCACAGAATGCAGTAGCGACAGACACGTTACAGCTATGCATCCTACTCCACTTACAGACAACCCACAGCAGCTAACTGCCTCCACCCCTGTCTCAATTCATGGCGGGGAGCAACAAAGTCGTGCTCCAGTCACAGCGAGTGTTTCCTCTGTATGCACAGAGGTATGTGGAGGCTTAGACTACAAATGCTGTGCCAAAGTATGTCTAGTCAATATTTACCCACAGGATCAACCTGAGAAAGTTGCTAGAATGTATGCTATAATAGATGAACAGAGCAACAGATCCCTGGTTAAGCCTAAATTCTTTGAGATCTTCAGTATAGAGGGTCATGCAACACCGTATACTCTCAGAACCTGCTCTGGTCGTGTAGAGGCCTTTGGCAGAAGAGCCAATGGATTCATGGTCTCTCATATCAAAGGAAACGAAGGCATACCCCTACCAACATTAGTTGAGTGTGACCAGATACCAGACGAAAGGGAAGAGATTCCTACTCCAGAGGCTGCCTATCACCATCCTCACTTAAGGCACCTTGTTGATCAGATTCCGGCAATGGACATGAATGCTGAAATCTTGGTCCTGCTAGGAAGAGACATTCTCAGAGTACATAAAGTACGCGAGCAGTGCGATGGACCTGACGACGCCCCTTATGCACAAAGACTTGATCTAGGCTGGGTGATAGTGGGCTATGTATGCTTGAATAGTATGCGTACATCATCTGAGATCCACTCCTTCAAAACTTACATATTAGGAAATGGACGTGCATCCCACTTCAAACAGTGCTCTCATCATTATGAAGTAAGGGAGAAGCCTCCTGACATCATCCAAATACCCGATGTTACTCCTATACTTTGTGACGACAATCTGGGTGCTACACTGTTTTGTACTACAAGTGATGACAACAAAATAGCCTTGTCAGTTGAAGACAGAGAATTCATCAAAGTAATGGACAAAGAATTCTTCAAGGACGCATCTAACAACTGGGTTGCACCATTGCCTTTTCGTGCTGCAAGGGTCAAACTCCCAAACAATCATGAACAGGCGTTATCCAGATTCAACTCACTTCAACGAACACTAAAGAACAGGCCTGAAATGAAGGACCATTTCATTGCCTTTATGAAAAGAATCTTTGACAATGATCATGCCGAACCAGCCCCACCACTTCAAAAACTCCAAGAGTGCTGGTACCTGCCTTTCTTCGGAGTGTATCATCCACGTAAGCCAAAACAAATCAGGGTAGTGTTCGACTCCAGTGCCAAGCATCAAGGCGTATCCCTGAACGATGTTCTTCTTACTGGTCCTAACCTAACCAACAACCTTGTAGGTGTACTTATGAGGTTCAGAAGAGAGCCAGTTGCCGTAACTGCTGATATTGAACAAATGTTTCATTGCTTCGTTGTACAAGAAGACCATAGGAACTTCCTAAGGTTTCTGTGGTACCGTGACAACAACATGGACAATGAAATGATTGAGTACCGCATGAAGGTACATGTTTTTGGAAATAGCCCTTCACCTGCTGTTGCAACATACGGTTTACGAAGAACTGCTCTTGACGGAGAAAAGGAGTATGGTGTGGATGCTCGACACTTCGTTGAGAGAGACTTCTATGTCGACGATGGACTTAAATCTTTACCTGTAGATGGAGAAGCCATAGATCTGCTCCAAAGGACACAAGGTATGCTTTCTGAGGCTAACCTCAGACTACACAAGATTGCTTCAAATAGTGTTGCTGTTATGAAGGCCTTTCAACCTGGCGACCACGCCACAGGGTTTAAAGACTTAAATCTGGGAATGGACATTCCACCTGTACAGAGAAGTCTGGGCATACGGTGGGACTTGTTAAAGGACACCTTTGGCTTTCAAGTCAGCTCTGCAGATAAGCCATTTACCAAACGTGGTGTTCTGTCGGTGGTGAACAGTCTATATGATCCACTGGGATTTGTGGCCCCCATCACCATACAAGGAAAAGCCCTATTGAGACAGCTCTCAGAGACTATTAAAGATTGGGATGCTCCACTACCAATAGACAAGCTTTCAAAGTGGGAGTCCTGGAAACATTCTCTACATGCCTTAGATGGAATTTGTATACCAAGTTGCTACCCTTGCTACAAGTCAGAGAAAAGAGCTTCACATTTTCTCAGATGCGTCTACTGAGGCCATAGCAGCTGTTGCCTACCTCAAGGTAAGAGACCCTTCTAATCAAACCCATATAGGGTTTCTGTTTGGGAAAGCTAAGTTAGCCCCTATGCCTGAACACACAATTCCCAGACTTGAACTTTGTGGGACCGTGCTAGCTGTAGAAATTGCAGATTTCATTCTGCGGGAGCTAGACATTCAGATAGACGACGTCAAGTTCTACACAGATAGCAAAGTTGTTCTGGGCTACATATACAACCAGACTAAATGTTTCTATGTCTATGTCAGCAACCGTGTAGAAAGAATCAGGAACTCATCTAAGCCCAAACAATGGCATTATGTTCCATCTGAAATTAATCCTGCAGATCATGCCACCAGGCCGGTGTCTGCAAGTGTCTTTGCAAATTCTTCTTGGTTAACAGGTCCTGAATTCCTGCTGGATCATCCAGAAGAAACCACAGCTGATGTCTTCAGTCTTCTAGAACCTGACAACGATCCAGAGATTCGTCCTGAAGTAAAAACCCTTGTCACCAGAACTGAACAAAGACTCGTCTTGGGCTGTCAACGCTTTGAACGTTTCTCCAAGTGGACAAGGCTTGTACGTACCATTGCAAGGTTAGTCCACATTGCACACTGCTTTCACACAAAGCCCACAGATGCTCACTGTCAAGGTTGGCACGTGTGCCAAAGGTTTCTTTCTGCAAGGGATATTGCTGAAAGTGAACTGTTCATAATACGCAGTGTACAACAGGACGTCTTTGGCTTAGAAAGTAAATGTATCCGTGACAAGAGGGGCATTCCAAAAAACAGTCCTATAGCTAACCTGAACCCATTCATTGATGATGATGGCATGTTAAGGGTTGGAGGACGATTAAACAAGTTGGGAGGCCAAGAACAGAATCCTCTCATTATACCCGCTCGCAATCATATCACCACTTTGCTCATACGGCACTACCATGAAGGGGTTAAGCACCAAGGTAGACATTTCACAGAGGGTGCCATAAGAGCTACAGGCCTTTGGATTATAGGAGCAAAAAGACAGATTACAGTTACACTGCATAGCTGTGTTCAGTGCCGTAAATTAAGAGGTAAACATCAGCAACAGCAAATGTCAGATTTGCCAGCTGACAGGTTAAGTACTGACCCACCTTTCACTCATGTTGGTTTGGATGTCTTTGGACCATGGATGGTAACAGCCCAAAGAACTTGAGGTGGCCAAGCAAATAGCAAACGATGGGCAGTGCTGTTTACTTGCATGAGTGTGCGTGCAGTACACATTGAAGTAATAGAATATATGGATGCCTCAAGTTTCATAAATGCTCTAAGGTGATTCCTTGCCATCAGAGGACCAGTCAAAACATTAAGATCTGACTGTGGAACTAATTTCGTTGGAGCCTGTCGAGAGCTACATCTCAACTCTAGGCCAATTCAAGACCTTTTAGCTGAAAAGGGCTGTACATGGATTTTCAATCCTCCTCATTCTTCCCATATGGGTGGCTCCTGGGAGAGAATGATAGGCATCACACGTAAAATACTGAACTCCATGCCTATGGACTTGAAATCCACAAGACTCACCCATGAGATTCTAACCACCTTCCTGGCAGAAGCATCTGCCATAATCAACTCAAGTTTCTGTAGATCCAGAGGCCCCAACTCTCCTCTCTCCAGCTACTCTCCTTACCCAGAAGCTTGGGTCTGTTCCTGTTCCCCCTGGAGACTTTAAAACAGGAAATCTGTGCTACAATCAGTGGAAGCGAGTACAACACCTTGCCAACTGCTTCTGGAATCATTGGAAGATGGAGTATCTCTCTACTCTGCAAGGACATCAAGGTTGGAGATCTTGTTCTCCTCAAGGACCAGCAAGCTGAAAGAATTGAATGGCCCATGGGACTGATTGTAAAGAGCATTCATAGTGATGATGGAAAGGTGCGTAAGGTGGAGGTGAAAGTTGCAAGACAAGGGACTAAAAAAACTTTCATCAGACCGATCACTGAACTTATCTTGCTCTTGCCCTTTGGTGACTGAACTAACTTATGTATGCTGTTGGATTCTTCCTGTGACTTCAAGAAGGAAGTATCTCGAACTTTAATTGACACAACTTGAAGTTTATATTATAGTTGTTCTTGCATTATATGTATGTTCTCCTTATATCTTTCAGGTCTTCAAGATGTCTCTGCAAATTATATTGTTATGCATAACTTCCGTTATGATTTAAATAGTGACATTTATTATGCCAGACGGGGAGTGTGCTGCCTCAATGAGGCATAGAATATTACATAGCCTCTGTTATGTTCATGTTGTTATAGTTAAGAAATCATATATTTTTATGCCATTGTTCTCAAGGCTTCCCTGTGTTTGTTCTGTACTGCCATCTACTGACCCTTTTTGGTAATGCTCCTGTTTCTGTATTATCTTACCTCTGACCTTATTATGCATTTCCTTTTTGTGTATTGCTCCGCCCTTGTAGTTTTATGATGTTTTCCTGTGTCATGGCTGCAGCTAACAGGCCTCATGTAACAAGCACTCGTGTTAATACATTGCAAGCTACGATCAGTATCATCTTTTGACCACTTAAATACTTTAACCATTCATTCATCTGCTGTATTCTATTATCTGCTGTAACCTGATATTCAGAATAAAGCAACTTTTAATTCAAATGAACAAATAAATAAAAAGATTCACCACAAAAAACAAGTTCATATACAAAACATCTTGTGGATTGGAGTTGTTTACAAAGAAACCAGATAAGACAAAACCCTCACTAATAACACAGAATTAGGTACGTATGTTTATAATCAATCAATTACTTTTATGATACTTTCCTTAAGAATATTCTCTAAGGGGATTAAAAATTGGCTTCAGTGGTGAAGGAAGTATGTCTTTCTTCTAACTCTTTTCCCTTTAACATCGTAAAATTCTATAATAATTTGGCACTGCAGAAAAAAAAAGGGGGGGGAGCTGACCGCTGGAGCGGCAACATGTGTACTGCAGGAGCTCCTGGACTAAATCTAGATCTTGGGGTTTTAAACTAACTTTTGCATTACTATACAGACTCATACCAAGATGAAGCCTTTGCATAAATAAAAACAGAGAAGCGCTCAACCTGAGAACGAACAATAGCATAACAGCTTGTTCTATGGCTAGTTACCACCCAGAAAGCAGCCTCTTTTTCATCAACATGTGCCTTTCACAGAGAACTTTCCTGTAGCATATCAGTCTGATCCTGACTTCACAGCACAGTCCAGCCCTGAAATACCAGATAATCCCTCTCTGAACAAGAGAAACAGCAAAACTCCAGACGTACATTTCGGCCTATTGTGGGCCTCGTCAATGAGGTGCAGCCATATCCCTCTAGGCACACTGAGGGACGAAGCCTTGTCTGAGGACAATTTTGACAAGTTGGGGAGCCACTGCAATGACCATTTTCCTTGCCTATGCTCTCCAGTGAAGCCACAAGGTCATCGATCACTTACACCAGAAACAAGGCCATAGTTTTCTAAGAGATAGGATCTGCTGTACTTAGGGCTTAAGGCTGCCGCACATATACCCCCAGGTAACTGTGTAATGACATAAGAGCAATAAATCACTGTACTATATATCTTGGAGCTGCAATTAGTGCACTACGCAAAATATCTATGCTTACTATGGAGACTATGAGGCCCATTTATGAAGTTACGTATGGAGCTTGTGGGCCCGTGTTTCTGGCGAGTCTTTAGGCTCACCAGAAACACCAGTTATGAAGAAGCGATCTAAAGACCGCTGCTCCATAACCCTGTCCGCCTGCACATCGCCGCAATTCAACCCGATCAAGTACGATCGGGTTGATTGACACCT
Source organism: Bombina bombina (assembly GCF_027579735.1). NCBI lineage: Eukaryota > Metazoa > Chordata > Amphibia > Anura > Bombinatoridae > Bombina > Bombina bombina. The sequence continues at coordinate 544,987,974 of NC_069505.1, read as the reverse complement.
CCCTGCTGGCGGCCCATTGGCTGCGAATCTGCAGGGGGCGGCGTTGCACCAGCAGCTCACAAGAGCTGCTGGTGCAATGCTGAATACGGAGAGCGTATTGCACTCCGCATTCAGAGAGGTCTTGCGGACCTGATCCGCACTGTCGGATCAGGTCTGCAAGACCTTTGATAAATAGGCCTCTATTACTCTTTTGGAAGAAATAGGTGCTCTTTTTACCAAATATCAAGAGACGTTCAACATAGTTTTTAATAATGCTAGTATTCTATATTCTTTCTTCTTAGATAATAGAAAATATCCCTATAAAGATGTAAACCTCCCTCATGCTATCTAAATTTTTTACAGGATCATGTCTAAGGGTTTTCCTATATCGGTTTCACTAGTACTCTATTAGACTCACATTACTTCATATATTCTCCATACATTATATTAGAGCGTCAATGTTTATTGTACATTTGTTAGTATGTCATTAGCCACTCTATGGGGTAGATTTAATAAGCAGTGGATGCTGCTTTCTATGCCCCAAAGTCTCCAGCTCGCCGGAAACTCAAGTTAAGAAGCAGCTGTCTACAATCATCCCAGTCTCTAAGGCCAGTTTTGTGAGCAGCCCAGCAGTGAAACAGTTAATAAGGGAACTACTCCCTGCAGTCGGCATTGTGTAGTGTTTGCTAATTGAGCTAATTAACTGTTTCGCTGCTGGGCCACTCAGAAAACTAGCCTTAAAGGGAACACTGCTCCATGCTAGCGGCTGATTGGGTGCGAATGTGCAGGGGACGGCATTGCAAAAGCATTTCACAAGAAATGCTTGTGAAATTTTAAATGCCGACAGTGTATGCTGTCGGCATTTAGCGATGTCGAGCAAATCATGTCCGCCCGGCATATGATAAATTTACCCCTATTTGTTTATTTCCATATACAGTATCTTCTTGAGTTAAACATATATTTCATATTGTTATACATATTTCATATTGAGTTATACAAAGACCCAAAAGAGGTCTATCATTTCTTACCTTCTAACAATTACTTTTACAAGTGATCAAAAGTCCAAGAGTGGGCCAGTATAAAGCAAGCAGAAGGTATATTTAAAAGGGAAAATCTGATTGTTTTATATCAAGTTTCTTTATGTACTTGACTATATTTGTATAACTATATTTGTATAACTTGTTTGCAATGTTCTTTTTCTTTACTCTGTATGCTTGAGATCCTCAATAAAAATATTAAAAAAAAGGTTGATGTGAATGGAACCCGTCTACCTATCCACTACCTACAGATCAGTTGTCTAGAGCAATCTAGTCTTCAATACACATCAACGGACCAGGTTTTCATGATGTGTGAAATAGAGTACAGGTGAAATAATCAGCTGATCAATAACCATGGCTACTAACCTGAGAATAAATGTGAAAATATAATGCTCAAAAGTTCAATAATAAGTGGAAGGATATGAATCTTCATTTAGTCCTCATATAGAATAAAAGAAAACACAAAATAACACAAAAAGAAACACAAAAAGGAAACTTGAAAAGCTGCAAGTTGGTCAGCGAAACGTACGTTGGAACTTAAGAACTTCTTCCCACCACCACGTCAAAAAGTGCAAGTGACACTAAGGGCAGAGTGATACCTAACTGGTCTAGGATTGCGGATGGTAAGCTGTTAAGCTTCTGCCCTCCATCCGTATCCCTCTGGCACTATAGTTAACTCTGGACAGCGATTATTTATTGTCTTCCTGTTGGATCCCTTGAAACTATTGTGTACACTTAGCATTTGTGATGTTTTTAAGATTTTAATAAATATTTTTTTTTTTACTATTTCGTTGTGGGATACTGTTTGCTTACCAGTATAAAGTAGGTGTGCGCATCATATAGAGCTTGTATGAGCTCCAACAAATGTGAGTAAACATTCATCCTATTTACTACATTATATCTAGTGGGTCTACAGAATTACGCTATTTTGTGTTTTCTTTCATTCTATGTGAGGACAAATTTAAGATTTAAGTCCCAAGGAGATTCCCTTCAGGAACGAACATATAAATCCACTTATTATTGAACTTTTGAGCATTATATTTTCATATTTATTCTCATTTTGTTTTACTTTGTGAATTATTTGTACATTTATTTTCACATGGTTGCTAACCTGCTCTCACAATGAGCTGATTATTTCACCTGTGCTCTAAAGAGTAAAATAGCAATGTGTCCCACATAGAGAATATGGCTAACCACAAGAAACCAAGGGGCTAATGTAGGAGTAAAATCAGCAATTTTCCAAGACAATCCTTGGTTAACTATTGGTAATAAAAAAGATAATAACAAAAGTTAGTACCTGAGGAAGGCCAGGCATCATTAGGTGATCAGGAGCATCCTTAGAAATATTGGTACTGAAACAGGAGCTATTTAACGGTACAAGGGAAGAACAGATTTAGAAAACAGGAACAAGCCATAGGTCGTCAGGTAGGTCAGATGCCAGGTACTAAAGTCAGGGAAAGACAATCTTGTAAACAGTGACAAGCCAAAAATCAGGCCAGGTAGGTCAGATGCCAGGTATCAAAACAAGGGAAAGACAAAGTCCATAAAACAAGCCAAGGTCAATTTCAGGAATAGCTGAGCAAAAACATCCAATAGGGAGAAGACAAAAGCAGGTCAGTAGTAAAAGCCAGATCCGCAATGGGTAGACAAAATTAATAGCGCACCCAAACTCAATTTAAGATAAACAATAAATAGGCAGTGAAGCTGTTGTGCAAACCTATTACAAAAGGAAAAAGCATGTTAAACAAAACGTACACCTAGATTACGAGTTTAGCGTTAACAGGGGTGCGGTGCTAACAAGCAGTTTTCCCTCACCGCTCACCTACAGACAACGCTGAAAAGTGAGCGGAGAGCAAAATTTTGCTCCACATCTCACCTCAATACCAGCGCTGCTTACGGTAGAGGTGAGCTGGCAAAACGTGCTCGTGCACAATTTCCCCATAGGGATCAATGGGGGAGAGCCGGCTGAAAAAAACCTAACACCTGCAAAAAAGCAGTGTTCAGCTCTTAACGCAGCCCCATTGATTCCTATGGGGAAAATACAATTATGTCTACACCTAACACCCTAACATGAACCCCGAGTCTAAACACCCCTAATCTTACACTTATTAACCCCTAATCCACCGCCCATGACATCGCCGACACCTGCATAATATTATTAACCCCTAATCTGCTGCTCCGGACACCGCCACCACCTACATTATACTTATTAACCCCTAATCTGCTGCCCCCAACATCGCCGAACCCTACATTATATTTATTAGCCCCTAATCTGCCCCCACCAATGTCACCGCAACCTAACTACATTTATTAACCCCTAATCTGCCGCCCCCAACGTCGCTGCCACTATATTAAATGTATTAACCCCAAACCTAAGTCTAACCCTAAACCTAACCCCCCTTAACTTAAATATAATTTAAATATATCTAAAGAAATATTCCTATCATTAACTAAATAATTCCTATTTAAAACTAAATACTTACCTATAAAATAAACCATAAGATAGCTACCATATAACTAATAGTTGCATTGTAGCTAGCTTAGGGTTTATTTTTATTTTACAGGCAAGTTTGTATTTATTTTAACTAGGTAGAATAGTTATTAAATAGTTATTAACTATTTAATAGCTACCTAGTTAAAATAAATTCAAATGTACCTGTAAAATAAATCCTAACCTAAGTTACAATTATGCCTAACACTACACTATAATTTAATTAATTACCTAAACTAAATGCAATTAAATACAATTTAAAAAAATTATCTACAGTACGAAAACAAACAAACACTAAATTACAGAAAATAATAAAATAAAACCAACCCTACTCTAAAACCCACCCAATACCCCCTTAATAAAATCTAACACTAACCCCTTGAAGATCACCCTACCTTGAGAAGTCTTCACCCAACCGGGCCGAAGTCCTCAACAAAGCCGGGTGAAGTGGTCCTCCAGACGGGCAGAAGTCTTCATCCAAGCCGGGAAGAAGAGGTCCTCCAGACAGGCAGAAGTCTTCATCCAGGCGGCATCTTCTATCTTCATCCATCCGGCGCGGAGCGGCTCCATCTTCAAGACATCCGACGTGGAGCCTCCTCTTCAAACGAAGTCCAACTGAAGAATGAAGGTTCCTTTAAATGACGTCATCCAAGATGGCGTCCCTTGAATTCCGATTGGCTGATAGATTTCTATCAGCGAATCGGAATTAAGGTAGAAAAAATCCAATCAACCAATAGAATGCAAGCTCAATCCTATTGGCTGATTGGATCAGCCAATAGGATTGAACTTCAATCCTATTGGCTGATTGCAGCAGCCAATAGGATGTTTTCTACCTTAATTCCGATTGGCTGATAGAATCAGCCAATCAGAATTCAAGGGACGCCATCTTGGATGACGTAATTTAAAGGAACCTTCATTCTTCAGTTGGACTTCATTTGAAGAGGATGCTCCGCGTTGGATGCCTTGAAGATGGAGCCGCTCCACGCCGGATGCATGAAGATAGAAGACGCAGTCTGGATGAAGACTTCTGCCCGTCTGGAGGACCTCTTCTTCCCGGCTTGGATGAAGACTTCTGCCCATCTGGAGGACCACTTCGCCCGGCTTCGTTGAGGACTTTGGCCCGGTTGGGTGAAGACTTATCAAGGTAGGGTGATCTTCAAGGGGTTAGTGTTAGGTTTTATTAAGGGGGTATTGGGTGGGTTTTAGAGTAGGGTTAGTTGTGTGGGTGGTGGGTTTTAATGTTGGGGGGGTATTGTACTTTTTTTTTACAGGTAAAAGAGCTGATTAGTTTGGGGCAATGCCCCACAAAGGGCCCTTTTAATGGCTATTTGTAATTTAGTATAGGGTAGGGCTTTTTATTATTTTTATTTTATTAGGGGGATAAGATTAGGTGTAATTAGTTTTAAAAAACTTGCAATTATTTTATTATTTTCTGTTATTTAGTGTTTGGTTTTTTTCGTACTTTAGATAATTTTTTTAAATTGTATTTAATTGTATTTAGTTTAGGTAATTAATTAAATTATAGTGTAGTGTTAGGTGTAATTGTAACTTAGGTTAGGTTTTATTTTACAGGTAAATTTGAATTTATTTTAACTAGGTAGCTATTAAATAGTTAATAACTATTTAATAACTATTCTACCTAGTTAAAATAAATACAAACTTGCCTGTAAAATAAAAATAAACCCTAAGCTAGCTACAATGTAACTATTAGTTATATGTAGCTATCTTAGGGTTTATTTTACAGGTAAGTATTTAGTTTTAAATAGGAATTATTTAGTGAATTGTATTAATTTTATTTAGATATATTTAAATTATATTTAAGTTAGGGGGTGTTAGGTTTAGGGTTAGACTTAGGGGTTAATACATTTAATATAGTTGTGGCGACGTTGGGGGCGGCAGATTAAGGGTTAATAAATTTAGGTAGGTCATCAGCGATGTTAGGGACGGCAGATTAGGGGTTAATAACATTTAACTAGTGTTTGCGATGCGGGAGGGCGGCGGTTTAGGGGTTAATATATATTTTATAGTGGAGGTGATGTCCGGTTCGGCAGATTAGGGGTTCAAAAATATTTTTTGTGTTTGCGATGTGGGAGGGCCTCGGTTTAGGGGTTAATAGGTAGTTTATGGGTGTTAGGGTACTTTTTAGCACTTTAGTTAAGAGTTTTATACTACGGCGTTAGCCCATAAAACTCTTAACTACTGACTTTTAAATGCGGTACCAGGATTGACAGGAGAGGGTCTACCGCTCACTTTTTGAAAGACTCGTAATACCGACGCTATGCAAGTCCCATTGAAAATATAGGATACGCAATTGACGTAAGTGGATTTGCGGTATTTTCGAGTCTGACCAAAAAAGTGAGCGGTGAGCCTGTCATTTCAAGACTCGTAATACCAGCGGGCATTAAAAAGCATAGTTGGGACCTCTCAACGCTGCTTTTTAAGGCTAACGCAAGACTCGTAATCTAGCCGGTAGGGTGCTAACCTCAACCTGAAGTCAGATAGCGCAGTCCTATCATGCTAGGAGACAGAAGCCGAGTCAGAAGTAAAAGGTAACATGCCAATACCGTGGTCATAGTGCGCTCAGCTACTGAGAAGGAGCCGGGGAGTAAAAAGGAAAGCACAAAGAACGTATAAAGCATGATATGACACCATGGCTATAAACTTATGGTTTTTATGCCAACCTAAATCTTGAACTAGAAAGAAAATATTCAACTCGAGAAGGTCCATTATAATTGTCAAATATCAGACATCTTTATTTTCAATGATCAAATACATTTAATTACTTGAATACTTTGACAGAGGCCCTTAATTTAAAATCTTTCATGATTTAGGTAGAACATACAATCTTAAATAACTTTCCAGTTTACTTCTATTATCAAATTTGTTTCATTCTCTTGGTATCATTTGTTGAAGGAGCAGCAATTCACTACTGGTTTCTAACTGAGCACATGGGTGAGCCAATGACAATCGGTACATATATGCAGCCACCAATCAGCAGCTAGAACCTAGGTTCTTTGCTGCTTCTGCGCTTACCTAGATAAACTTTTCAGCAAAGGATAACAAGAGAAGGAAGCAAATTAAATAATAGAATGTTTAATTATGACTTTACTGTGCCTTTAAGTTTGAATATAAAAAATAAATATCAATACACCCATAGGTCATTATTATTGATTTTCATAAATGTTTTCATAAGTAAAAAGAAATATATAATTAGTATTCTGACGAAGCGGGGAAGAGCCCGCAAAACGCGTTAGGCCACGCCCATTGTTTGCACCGAGGAGACGTGAGTGTGTTCACAGTACAGTTACTCTGGAGCCGGCATTAATACAGTTCTGCTGTACAGTTGTTACACAAGTTCTCCTGCAATTCTTAAAGGACCAGTCAACACATTAGATTTGCATAATCAACAAATGCAAGATAACAAGACAATGCAATAGCACTTAGTCTGAACTTTAAATGAGTAGTAGATTTTTTTATAACGAATTTCAAAGTTATGTATATTTCCACTCCCCTTGTACCATGTGATAGCAATCAGCCAATCACAAATGCATATACGTATAGTCTGTGAATTCTTGCACATGCTCAGTAGGATCTGGTGACTCAAAAATTGTAAATATAAAAGACTGTGCACATTTTGTTTAATGGAAGTAAATTGGAAAGTTGTTTAAAATTACATGCTGTATCTGAATCATGAAAATTTAATTTAACCTGAGTGTCCCTTTAAGACTCTCTGACCCTGTTAGCCATATGAACTTTACAGCCAGAAAGGACCACACAATATTATTGGGAGACTTGTGACTGAGACAAGGAGTCTGGAAAATGGACGGACCCAGTGTGCTTGCCTGGTTGATTGGGTTGGTAGGGACAGAGTGACTTTTATCACCGCAGCTACATACCTCATATGTTTGAGGGCACCTTTGTGAGTGCATACGTTTTTATGTTTGGAAATAATGTGTTACTTTTTATATTGCACTTAGATCTTTTGCGCGCTCCATTTGTTTTGTTTTACAGATATACTCGTTAAATAATAGAAGTAAATTGGAAATGTTTTAAATTGTATGTTCTGTCTAAATCATGAATGTCTAATTATGACTTTACTGTCCCTTTAAGTTTGAATACAAAAAAGAAATATCAATACACCAATAGGTCATTATTATTGATTTTCATAAATGTTTTCATAAGGACAAAGAAATATATAATTAGTATAATTGCCTTATTTGTGATTTAGTTCTCTAGGAAACATCCCCTGAGATAATTGGATGTTTATAAAATACTGTACCACCTTTCACTACAATGATAATGAAGATCACATTTTACAGACAAGGTAGGACACTACAGAAACTGGTTTATCTTTAATCCTGTTAAGGTTCATATTTCTACATATTATTACCAAATATGGGGTATTTTCATTATCATTTTTTCAATAATTGCTTTTCTTATGTGACTGAATGATTTCATATTATTATTTCATATTAATGATGTGCAACATAATCTTTGTTATTGTTTTATGTTTTTTTCTTTGTTTTTTCTAATGGAAAAATCAGGCAGACAAATATCATAATAAAAGTAAATGGGGTATTATATTTTCTGGTGGCTTTACTAAGAAGTAAATGGATTAGGGTACAAATCAGACAGTAAAATCAATTCTAACTAATCCATAGAATATATATACTGTATATATTTTTTATTTTTACTAAATGTATATTCATTTTAATAAGTATTATTAATATTTTATATTTACTATTTCAAGAATGCACTTTAAGATGACTATTCCTTTATGTGCGCTAACCCCACCACGTTAGAAATAAAGCGCAAAACCCAAAGCGTGTTACACATATTTTACATTCCTATATTCTTCACATAGATACATTTTAAATTGTCATTACTAAATATTTATTTATATATATATATATGTTTTCAAGTACTGTCAATGCGATCAGTATAGTTAGCAACATTTTCAGCATTTTTACATGAATTTGAACTGCATTAAAACAATAGGCCCTATGATCAATACTTCCCTAGGCCAGAAGTGAAAAACCATATCCACACCATCATGGGCTGCCCGCAGGGAATTATCTACAAAAAAAGTAGCGGTCCCTGCGAGTTGCAAGATGTCCCCCATGGAAAATAACGGAGCTTGCTGGAAAACTTTGCTGGGGTAAGTGTTTTGTGTGTATTCATCTATTGAGGAGTCTAGATGTAAATTAAAATATACAAATTAAATGGCATAAAAAAAAAGTAACGTATTTTGCTGTTGCTACTGAAAGCGGTATTTTCAAATAGACAATGTCAATGACCTAACGTGCAACGTCATACAACAATCCAATTGGATTGAAAGGGACAGTCTAGGACAAAATAAACTTTCATGATTCAGATAGAGCATGTAATTTTAAACAATTTTCCAATTTTCTTTTATCACCAATTTGGCTTTGTTCTTTTGGTATTCTTAGTTGAAAGCTTAACCTAGGAGGTTCATATGTTAGACCTTGAAGCCCACCTCTTTCAGATTGCATTTTAACAGTTTTTCACCACTAGAGGGTGTTAGTTCACGTTTTTCATATAGATAACACTGTGCTCGTGCAAGAGAAGTTATCTGTGAGCAGGCACTGATTGGCTAGACTGCAAGTCTGTCAAAAGAACTGAAAAAAGGGGCAGTTTGCAGAGGCTTAGATACAAGATAATCACAGAGGTTAAAAGTATATTATTATAACTGTGTTGGTTATGCAAAACTGGGAAATGGGTAATAAAGGGATTATCTATCTTTTAAAACAAAAAAAATTCTGGTGTAGACTGTCCCTTTAATGTCTAAAAATGTGCCCCCCCAAAAAAAAAAAACCTCAAAATGAGAACTACACAAATTCAATTCCTAAAAATTTTTTAAAAAAAATTTACACAAGACAAAAGGTTAGAAACAATATATATTATTAAATATAAATATATTATTAAAATGAAAACATTTATTAAAAATACATTTTACATTTTAATTTACAGATTAATCATGGCTGCATTTTGTACACCAAATTAAAACATAAAACGATTAAGGATTAAAAAAAAATATCACTACAAAAACAAAAGTGATAACTATGAAAAAAACAGAAAACATAAAAGAAGCAATGAAGATTCAAACAATGGAACATTAATTCATAGAAATGTAATACATAGAATAATGAGACCAACGGGTCAATTTATTAAGCAGCGAATGCTGCTTTCGACTCCCTTCGTTTCAGCTCCGCTTGAAGCTTAATTTAAGAAGCAGCAGCCGCGATGATTGACGGCCCATGCAGGGGCGGCATTGCACAAGCTTTACACTAGAAATGCTTGTGCAATGTTAAATACCGACAGAGTATGCTGTCGGCATTTAGCGAGGTCGAGCAGACATGACTCGCTACAGCGAATCATGTCCACTCGACCAATGTTAAATCTACCCCCAAGAGTATATCATCAAAGAACAATGCTACATGAAATAACAAAACACATTATACATACAATCTGTATGATTTAATAAAAGATGATTTAAAACCTAAAACAAAACAAAGGGCCCAATGAACTAAGGATCGTGCGGACAAGGTTCTCAAACGGCTTCATATTTAAGGGCAGCAGACCCTGTAAGTCAATTGAGTGAGAGAAGGGCCTGTCAATCACCCCAAGCAAGCACGTTCAGGGTGATATCAAAAAGCCATCTCAGAGGTAGTAGAGAGTGTAGGAAGGAGCTGTCATCATGTGCGTGTCTGCCCTACAAGGTCTCCTCAAAAGCAATTTACGCTGCTTAGTATACTGAACCCAAAGTCAAGTCAGTCCTGGTATGGTAAAACCTCTAAACTGTTTGCATTTCTTTGGCTCTGGGTCATTCTAACATACAGCAGCTACTGTTGGTGAAGTCTCTCAAAGCTTTTTTTCAAAATTTCTAACCATAATAATGATAGCTTTAAAAAAACATATAAAGACTTTCATTACTTTCCCAGAAACAGAAGATACAATTAATATGGAAGCCTGGTTACAGTGTTTTCAAAAGTGTATTTTATCCAGGGAGACCTGGTCACTAGTCAATAATAGTGTGATTTATCTACAATAATTATGACTTCCCAAACATCCTAGGTTGCAATGACTGTATACAAGTGGCTAAATGTGCACCAAAAAATGAGTCTGAAATAAATATAAACATATAAAGTGTGCATTCAGTAAATAAACAGGTTGTATGCAACCATAAATCAAGAATCATTTCAATACTATCAGTGTACCCTAGAAGTGCATTCATTTATTCTTAATCAAGATTTCATCAAGATATGGAGAGGGGAAAATATACAGATGGATGGCTACTTTATAAATATTATAACAATGTTTTAAGTTTAAATTTTTATATTAATTTAAAAAAAATAATAAACATAGAGGGCTAGATTACAAGTGGAGTGCTAATTGATTGCGCAATAAATAACCAGCCATTACAAGCTCAGATCTCTGGTTCATTTTCTAAAAGTGCTCCAAATGCCATCAAAATAGAGGGTATTATAGTTTTTATGAAACAAAATTTACATTTTTTTTTCATAAAAAAACAACTGCACTAGGCAGTTTTTGGGGGCTAAAGTGCCTTTACATCGCGGACTATGGGAACTTTGTGTTCCCAGTAAATATATAAATAATATAATTGTATACATATATATTTACAATTTGCTGCTATTGCTGGCTGACTTATACCCTGCGCTGCGCAAGTTCCCATGTTGTGTCTTACTGCATGAGAACGAGGCTCCTTTTTAAGTCTATGGAAGCGTGCTCTCGTGAGCGCAATGCTTCCCAGCAATGCGAATGCTTCATTAGCGTGCGCTGGTATTACTCAGTGGAGCGCTAATATCGCTATCACAAAAGCGATATTTAGAGCTCCACTTGTAATCTGGCTCATAACCCCGGCAAAGGGCTGAGCCAATGACAAGAGGCATATGGGTGTGACCATCAATCACCAGCTAGATCCCAGTAGTGCATGGTTACTTCTGAAACTAACACACTTTAAGAGAAAAACGTTAATGAGAAAAACAAAATATATCAATGTATTACAATGTCCGATACAATTAAAAAGAACCACTTTCCTGAAGGTAGCCGCTGTCTGCTTAAATCTCTCCCAAGATTGTGTTGTAGACTTAGTTGTGGTTGTTCAAATCTGCTTCTGAGCCTACCTAGGTATGCTTTTCAACAAATGATACCAAGAAAACTATGC
>NC_069505.1:544931261-544968761 GCF_027579735.1 Bombina bombina | reverse complement strand
GCAACTGCAATTAGATTACACTAGCAGACTGATGTTTCACAGTCAAAAAAGTTTTTTATTTTTAAATTATTTACACTACTGTTACACCAGATATGAGTGGTGGCACCGGGCAAGTGGGCTTGGCTGGCACACACGCTAGCAGGCAGGCAACTGCAATTAGATTACACTAGCAGACTGATGTTTCACAGTCATTTTTTTTTTTTTTTTATTATTTACACTACTGTTACACCAGTTATGAGTGGTGGCACTGGGCAAGTGGGCCTGGCACACACGCTAGCAGGCAGGCAACTGCAATTAGATTACACTAGCAGACTGATGTTTTTAAAAAAAATAACTTTTTTGACTGTGAATTATTTACACTACTGTTACACCAGATATGAGTGGTGGCACTGGGCAAGTGGGCCTGGCACACATGCTAGCAGGCAGGCAACTGCAATTAGATTACACTAGCAGACTGATGTTTCACAGTCAAAAAAGTTTTTTTTTTTTTAATTATTTACACTACTGTTACACCAGATATGAGTGGTGGCACTGGGCAAGTGGGCCGGTCACACACGTTGGCAGGCAGGCAACTGCAATTAGATTACACTAGCAGACTGATGTTTCACAGTCAAAAAAGTTTTTTATTTTTAAATTATTTACTCTACTGTTACACCAGATATGAGTGGTGGCATTGGGCAAGTGGGCCTGGCACACACGCTGGCAGGCAGGCAACTGCAATTAGATTACACTAGCAGACTGATGTTTCACAGTCAAAAAACTTTTTTTTTTTTAATTATTTACACTACTGTTACACCAGATATGAGTGGTGGCACCGGGCAAGTGGTCCTGGCACACACGCTAGCAGGCAGGCAACTGCAATTAGATTACACTAGCAGACTGATGTTTCACAGTCAAAAAAGTTTTTTTTTTTTAATTATTTACACTACTGTTACACCACATATGAGTGGTGGCACTGGGCAAGTGGGCCGGGCACACACGTTGGCAGGCAGGCAACTGCAATTAGAATTACACTAGCAGACTGATGTTTCACAGTCAAAAAACTTTTTTTTTTTTAATTATTGACACTACTGTTACACCAGGGGCGCGATCCGATATAGATCGCAGTTTGCGGCGCAAGCGAGGGAACCGGCGTCGCCCGCAGTTTCAGCTCGCAACTCGAGCTATCCCATATAAGTCGCCGTCAGATGCTAACGTGCCGTAAGTCTGACAAACCAGCGATGTCCAGAAATCTGCGCAAGTACAAATTTATGGCGTCGCCAGTGACTTGCGGCACGTTAGAAACTGCCGGCGCCTATAAAACCTGACTAAAGTCTAAAACACCCGCACTGTCTAACACGCCTCCCTAACATAGCCCGACAAGTCTAACACGCCTCCCTAACATAGCCCGACAAGTCTAACCCTCTATCCGCTATCCCCCCTCACTAGCCTAACAATAAAAAAGCTATTAACCCCTAAACCGCCGCTCCCGTACCCTGCCGCAACCTAATAAAGTTATTAACCCCTAAACCGCCGCTCCCGTACCCCGCCGCCAGCTATATTATATCTATAACCCCCTAAAGTGAGCCCCTAACACCGCCGCCATCTATATTAAAATTATTAACCCCTAATGTAAGCCCCTTACACCGCCGCCATCTCTATTAAAATGATTAACCCCTAATTTAATCTACCTACCCCGCCGCCAGCTATATTATCTATATTAACCCTAAGTATATTATAGTTAATATAGGTATTACATTATATATATTAACTATATTAACCCTAATTATATTAGGGTTAATATAGTTAATATAGTTACTATAGTATTTATATTAACTATATTAACTCTATCTAACCCTAACTAAATTTATATTAAATTAATCTAATTCATTTATAAACTAAAATATTCCTATTTAAATCTAAATACTTACCTATAAAATAAACCCTAAGATAGCTACAATATAATTAATAATTACATTGTAGCTATGTTAGGGTTAATATTTATTTTACAGGTAAATTGTTAATTATTTTAACTAGGTATAATAGCTATTAAATAGTTATTAACTATTTAATATCTACCTAGTTAAAATAATTACCCAATTACCTGTAAAATAAATCCTAACCTAAGTTACAAATACACCTACACTATCAATAAATTTAATAAACTACAAACATCTATCTAAAAATACAATTAAATTAACTAAACTACAAAAAAAAAACACTAAATTACAAAAAATAAAAAAAAGATTACAAGATTTTTAAGCTAATTACACCTATTCTAAGCCCCCTAATAAAATAATAAACCCCCAAAATAAAAAAAATTCCCTGCCCTATTCTAAATTAAACAAATTTCAAAGCTCTTTACCTTACCAGCCCTTAAAAGGGCCTTTTGTGGGGCATGCCCCAAAGAATTCAGCTCTTTTGCATACAAATACAATACCCCCCCCCCCCATTACAACCCACCACCCACATACCCCTATTCTAAAACCACCCAAACCCCCCTTAAAAAAGCCTAACACTACCCCCCTGAAGATCTCCCTACCTTGTCTTCACCACACCGGGCCGAACTCCTGATCCGATCCGGGCGATGTCTTCCTCCAAGCGGCAAAGAAGAATTCTTCCTCCGGCGATGTCTTCCTCCAAGCAGCAAAGAAGAATTCTTCCTCCGGCGACGTCTTCCTCCAAGCGGCAGCAAAGTCTTCATTCTTCCGGCGGCATCTTCAATCTTCTTACTTCGCTCCACCGCCGCGGAGCATCCATCCCGGCCGACTGCTGAACTACGAATGAGGTACCTTTAAATGACGTCATCCAAGATGGCGTCCGCCGAATTCCGATTGGCTGATAGGATTCTATCAGCCAATCGGAATTAAGTTAGAAAAATCTGATTGGCTGATTGAATCAGCCAATCAGATTCAAGTTCAATCCGATTGGCTGATCCAATCAGCCAATCAGATTGAGCTCGCATTCTATTGGCTGTTCCGATCAGCCAATAGAATGCGAGCTCAATCTGATTGGCTGTTCGGATCAGCCAATCGGATTGAACTTGAATCTGATTGGCTGATTCAATTAGCCAATCAGATTTTTCTAACTTAATTCCGATTGGCTGATAGAATCCTATCAGCCAATCGGAATTCGGCGGACACCATCTTGGATGACGTCATTTAAAGGTACCTCATTCGTAGTTCAGCAGTCGGCCGGGATGGATGCTCCGCGGCGGTGGAGCGAAGAAAGAAGATTGAAGATGCCGCCAGAAGAATGAAGACTTTGCTGCCGCTTGGAGGAAGACGTCGCCGGAGGAAGAATTCTTCTTTGCCGCTTGGAGGAAGACATCGCCGGAGGAAGAATTCTTCTTTGCCGCTTGGAGGAAGACATCGCCCGGATCGGATCAGGAGTTCGGCCCGGTGTGGTGAAGACAAGGTAGGGAGATCTTCAGGGGGGTAGTGTTAGGCTTTTTTAAGGGGGGTTTGGGTGGTTTTAGAATAGGGGTATGTGGGTGGTGGGTTGTAATGGGGGGGGTATTGTATTTGTATGCAAAAGAGCTGAATTCTTTGGGGCATGCCCCACAAAAGGCCCTTTTAAGGGCTGGTAAGGTAAAGAGCTTTGAAATTTGTTTAATTTAGAATAGGGCAGGGAATTTTTTTTATTTTGGGGGTTTATTATTTTATTAGGGGGCTTAGAATAGGTGTAATTAGCTTAAAAATCTTGAAATCTTTTTTTTATTTTTTGTAATTTAGTGTTTTGTTTTTTTTGTAATTTAGTTAATTTAATTGTATTTTTAGATAGATGTTTGTAGTTTATTAAATTTATTGATAGTGTAGGTGTATTTGTAACTTAGGTTAGGATTTATTTTACAGGTAATTGGGTAATTATTTTAACTAGGTAGATATTAAATAGTTAATAACTATTTAATAGCTATTATACCTAGTTAAAATAATTAACAATTTACCTGTAAAATAAATATTAACCCTAACATAGCTACAATGTAATTATTAATTATATTGTAGCTATCTTAGGGTTTATTTTATAGGTAAGTATTTAGATTTAAATAGGAATATTTTAGTTTATAAATGAATTAGATTAATTTAATATAAATTTAGTTAGGGGTGTTAGGGTTAGATAGAGTTAATATAGTTAATATAAATACTATAGTAACTATATTAACTATATTAACCCTAATATAATTAGGGTTAATATAGTTAATATATATAATGTAATACCTATATTAACTATAATATACTTAGGGTTAATATAGATAATATAGCTGGCGGCGGGGTAGGTAGATTAAATAAGGGATTAATCATTTTAATAGAGATGGCGGCGGTGTAAGTGTCTTACATTAGGGGTTAATAATATTAATATAGCTGGCGGCGGTATAGGGGGATTAGATTAGGGGTTAATAATTTTTATATAGGTGGCGGCGGTGTAAGGGGTCAGATTAGGGGATAGATAAGGTAGATGACAGCGGTGTAAGGGGTTCTAATTAGGGGATAGATAAGGTAGATGGCGGAGGTTTTAGGGGCTCACAGTAGGGGGTTAGTTTATGTAGATGGCGGCGGGGTCCGGGAGCGGCGGTTTAGGGGTTAATAACTTTATTAGGGATTTCGGGGGGGATGGGATCGCGGTTGACAGGTAGATAGACATTGCGCATGCGTTAGGTGTTAGGTTTATTTTAGCAGATCGCGGTTGACAGGGAGATAGACATTGCGCATGCGTTAGGTGTTAGGTTTATTTTAGAAGATCGCGGTTGACAGGGAGATAGACATTGCGCATGCGTTAGATGTTAGGTTTATTTTAGCAGCCAGTTTAGGAAGTTACGGGGCTCCGATAGTCAGCGTAAGGCTTCTTACGGCTGCTTTTTGTGGCGAGGTGAAAATGGAGTAAGTTTTCTCCATTTTCGCCACGTAAGTCCTTACGCTGCATATTGGATACCAAACTGCGCGGGTTTGGTATACCTGCCTATAGCCCAAAAAACTACGGGCGACGGCAGAAATATACGCGCGTAACTTCTAGGTTACGCCGTATATGTGATACCAAACCCGCGCAAATATTGGCGTCGCCGGCTTTTGCGGGCGACGATTTTTATCGGATGGACCCCTAGATATGAGTGGTGGCACTGGGCAAGTGGGCCTGGCACACACACTAGCAGGCAGGCAACTGCAATTAGATTACACTAGCAGATTGATGTTTAACAGTCAAAAAAGTTATTTTTTTTTAAATTTACACTACTGTTACAACAGATATGAGTGGTGGCACTAGTTGGCAAGTGGGCCTGGCACACACGCTGGCAGGCAGGCAACTACAATTAGATTACACTAGCAGACTGATGTTTCACAGTCAAAAAAGTTTTGTTTTTTTTAATTATTTACACTACTGTTACACCAGATATGAGTGGTGGCACTGGGCAAGTGGGCCGGGCACACACGTTGGCAGGCAGGCAACTGCAATTAGATTACACTAGCAGACTGATGTTTCACAGTCAAAAAAGTTTTTTATTTTTAAATTATTTACTCTACTGTTACACCAGATATGAGTGGTGGCATTGGGCAAGTGGGCCTGGCACACACGCTGGCAGGCAGGCAACTGCAATTAGATTACACTAGCAGACTGATGTTTCACAGTCAAAAAACTTTTTTTTTTTAATTATTTACACTACTGTTACACCAGATATGAGTGGTGGCACCGGGCAAGTGGGCCTGGCACACACGCTAGCAGGCAGGCAACTGCAATTAGATTACACTAGCAGACTGATGTTTCACAGTCAAAAAAGTTATTTTTTTTTAAATTTACACTACTGTTACAACAGATATGAGTGGTGGCACTAGTTGGCAAGTGGGCCTGGCACACACGCTGGCAGGCAGGCAACTACAATTAGATTACACTAGCAGACTGATGTTTCACAGTCAAAAAAGTTTTTTTTTTTTTAATTTACACTACTTTTACAACAGATATGAGTGGTGGCACTAGTTGGCAAGTGGGCCTGGCACACACGCTGGCAGGCAGGCAGGCAACTACAATTAGATTACACTAGCAGACTGATGTTTCACAGTCAAAAAAGTTTTTTTTAAAAAATTTACACTACTGTTACAACAGATATGAGTGGTGGCACTAGTTGGCAAGTGGGCCTGGCACACACGCTGGCAGGCAGGCAACTGTAATTAGATTACACTAGCAGACTGATGTTTCACAGTGAAAAAAGTTTTTTTTTTTTAAATTTACACTACTGTTACAACAGATATGAGTGGTGGCACTAGTTGGCAAGTGCGCCTGGCACACACGCTGGCAGGCAGGCAACTGCTATTAGATTATACTAGCAGACTGATGTTTCACAGTTAAAAAAGTTTTTTTTTTTTTTTTAAATTCTTTTTATTGAGAGACATAGAATACATACAGCATATAGTTATACAGTAAGTTCCCCCAAAGAGACCTATAATACAATGTTGTGATTCGCAGATCACTGGGGCAAGATAGTAAAAGAAAAAAAAAAATTGATGACATAGTGGTACATCAGGTTTCTTCTGAAATTAAATCTGTGTCCACAAAGAGAAATTCAGTTTACATGTGAAGCCATAGAACCAATTATAGTAAGTAATTCCTAGACCAGGGGGAAAGAACCCTTGTGTCTCAATTTTATAACAAATAAACAAACAAACACCGTAAAACAAAACAAAACTAACAACCATAACATGTTCAACATGTGGCTCTCAGAGATACTATTGGCAGTTTTGCAGAGCGGGGGCTAGGTCAGACTATGTTTTTATTAGAGGATATAGGTATGGTTGAGCCATTAAGATCCTAATTCGCAGTCCTCTAACACAAATTGTGGTGTAAGTTTCAAGGGGGGGAATAATACAAACTTTTAATATGCCTGGGTGAGATTGTATCCCTACACAGATAGGAACCACAGAGTAAATACTTTGCGTGTCCAACATTCTTGTAGCATATGTAAGTACTATACATTCCAATATGTATAAGCTGGTTAGGAACCTAGCAAACAGTTAGTTGATAATGCAGAGCATGGATAAATATTTAGGGTAACATTTGAGCTGAGTCTTAATCTGACCAATATATTAAATATTAGCTTATCATTTACAGCCCTTATAATCAGACATTCTGGATACCATTACGTTATATAAGTAGAGCATTGCCAAGGGAGAATTAGCTAAGATGTATAGAGAGTAGTAATAGGGAACCATTAGATCAAACACACTTTATAAGGCAGCCTGGGTCGTACAGTTCAAAGCATAGAAGATGCAAACAAGAGGAGGAGGCATAAAAGCTGCATCGAGAGCGACTCAAACTTAATGCAGGTTAAATATCTCAGAACATTAATTGCATCTGAGCGCTATCAGTGAAGGTAACTTATGCCTTAATTTAAACACAGCGATAGGGACCTATATAATAGAAAGAATAATAACATCACAAACTGTCCAGCATAGCCATATACACACTTTCAGCTTAAGATCCATGTAAGGGTTAGCCTGCTGTGGGACTTCACATCCATTTATCCAGCCCCAAGAAGTACATTAAGTTTCTGCAGCGCATTAGCCAGAGCACAGCAGAAATCAGCTCACTTACAGCCCTCCCATCCTAGCCGATGCCGTCCCTGTCCCATAGCAACGACCGGTGATCCAAATCTGGTGTGGAGCCTGTGCGCTGGAGACGACAACCGCCATGTTGCTCTCCGGTCAGGGGGATTACAAGTGTAATGAAAGGTCTGTCCATTGTCTTTGCTGAAGTAGCGGGCGGGTCTGTAGCAAGGTGTATAGGAAAACTTGTAGGTAGATTCTCAACCACAGCACAGCCTAGCGTCCTCCCAGCCACGGCCGCCATCTTGAAGACATCAAAGGGTACTGCCTGTTTAGCCGTCTTCAAAGTATGATAGCAAGAAGCGTCTGGCTCATGGATATCCACAGCCCGTTCAGTCAAATCAGCTTCCTCCAAACAGGGTATGTGTTCCATTATTTCTCTGCGTCCCTGGGGGGATCTGTCCTGTGCAGCGTCACTGTTATTATCGGAGGAGACAGCTTCTAATCGGCACCATTTTGTCGGGACATACTTGGAACCGGGGGCCTGAATGTCAGTCAGCAAATGTTGTGTGGCCTCCTCCAGCTTAATAAATGCCGGTAGTAACAGATTTTTTAAAGAAAGTACCAATTCCAGATATTGGTTGTCTTCTGAGGTAGAGCCAACCATTTTGTGTTCTGAATTGCACAGAATAACACTCTGTGCTCTGCTCCGGTTTCCAAACTCTCCTGACTTCACACAGTCCTCTGATCTCTCGGGGGCCAGGTGTTATTAATCCTGATCCGATAAGGGTTCCCAAACAGCCGAACTGCTAAGGGAGATTAGGATGGCTTGATATTTGGCCACTTTTAAACAAAAAGTTTAAGATAATATGCAGAGCTTCATAATCTTGTGGCCATCTTGGGTCGCCGCCCACCGGAACTCAAAAAAAAGTTTTTTTTTAAAAAAATTTACACTACTGTTACAACAGATATGAGTGGTAGCACTTAGCAAGTGGGCCTGGCACACACGCTGGCAGGCAGGCAACTGCAATTAGATTACACTAGCAGACTGATGTTTCACAGTCAAAAAAGTTTTTTTTTACAAAATTTACACTACTGTTACAACAGATATGAGTGGTGGTACTAGTTGGCAAGTGGGCCTGGCACACACGCTGGCAGGCAGGCAACTGCTATTAGATTACACTAGCAGACTGATGTTTCACAGTCAAAAAAGTTTTTTTTTTTTAAATTTACACTACTGTTACAACAGATATGAGTGGTGGCACTTAGCAAGTGAGCCTGGCACACACGCTGGCAGGCAGGCAACTGCAATTAGATTACACTAGCAGACTGATGTTTCACAGTCAAAAAAGTTTTGTTTATTTTAATTTACACTACTGTTACAACAGATATGAGTGGTGGCACTAGTTGGCAAGTGGGCCGGGCACACACACTGGCAGGCAGGCAACTGCAATTAGATTACACTAGCAGACTGATGTTTCACAGTCAAAAAAGTTTTTTTTTTTTTAAATTTACACTACTGTTACAACAGATATGAGTGGTGGCACTTAGCAAGTGGGCCTGGCACACACGCTGGCAGGCAGGCAACTGCAATTAGATTACACTAGCAGACTGATGTTTCACAGTCAAAAAAGTTTTTTTTTACAAAATTTACACTACTGTTACAACAGATATGAGTGGTAGCACTAGTTGGAAAGTGGGCCTGGCACACATGCTGGCAGGCAGGCAACTGCTATTAGATTACACTAGCAGACTGATGTTTCACAGTCAAAAAAGTTTTTTTTTTTAATTTACACTACTGTTACAACAGATATGAGTGGTGGCACTAGTTGGCAAGTGGGCCTGGCACACACGCTGGCAGGCAGGCAACTGCAATTAGATTACACTAGCAGACTGATGTTTCACAGTCAAAAAAGTTTTTTTTTTTAAATTATTTACACTACTGTTACAACAGATATGAGTGGTGGCACTAATTGGCAAGTGGGCCTGGCACACATGCTGGCAGGCAGGCAGGCAACTGCAATTAGATTACATTAGCAGACTGATGTTTCACAGTCAAAAAAGTTTTTTTTTAAAAAAATTTACACTACTGTTACAACAGATATGAGTGCTGGCACTTAGCAAGTGGGCCTGGCACACACACTGGCAGGCAGGCAACTGCAATTAGATTACACTAGCAGACTGATGTTTCACAGTCAAAAAAGTTTTTAAAAAAAAATTTACACTACTGTTACAACAGATATGAGTGGTGGCACTAGTTGGCAAGTGGGCCTGGCATACACGCTGGCAGGCAGGCAACTGCTATTAGATTACACTAGCAGACTGATGTTTCACAGTCAAAAAAGTTTTTTTTTTAAATTTACACTACTGTTACAACAGATATGAGTGGTGGCACTGCAGGCAGGCAACTGCAATTAGATTACACTAGCAGACTGATGTTTCACAGTCAAAATTACACAGGCAAAAAAAAAAAAAAAAGACTGATGTTCTAGCCCTAAAAAGGGCTTTTTGGGGTGCTGTCCTTACAGCAGAGATCAGATGAGTCCTTCAGGACTGTAGTGGACACTGAATACACTAGCCTAGCTATCAATTTCCCTATAAAATCAGCAGCAGCTACACTATCCCTCCTCTCACTAAGAATGCAGGATCAGAATGAATCTAAAATGGCTGCTGTCCAGGAGCTGGGAGGGTCTGGGAGGGAGTGTCTTCTGCTGGTGATTGGCTGAAATGTGTCTGGAGACTGTGAGATACAGGGTCAAAGTTTACTCAATGATGACGAATAGGGGGCAGATCGAACATCGCATATGTTCGCCCGCCGCGGAGAACGCAAACAAACTATGTTCGCCGGGAATTTTTTGCCGGTGAACTATTCGCGACATCACTATATATAAATAGGTATAAATATATTGTACCAAAATACCATCAGATATATGTAGAAATATGTATTTAATAATAAATAGAACATATTCTGCTATGTGAACAACATTGGAATGTGAAATATTTTCATGTCGGGTTTGCACACTAGGGCATTTCCAATTTTTCACTCTCCATTGAAGTCTATGGAGGAATACGTTAATGCGGTCCCAATATTCTAGCTTTGACTCTGTTTGTCGTGTTAGTACGCAAACAAAAACTTTTACTTTCAACTTCTAATACGCACTTGCCTTGGAAGTTAGCATGGGAGTATGAGCGATAAATAGCGCTCGCTCCACTCGTAAACTAGCCCAGTGTTGGTTTTATATAAATTAAAAAATGTTCATTAAAATGTATGGAAACAATAATGTTGTGCTGTTCTTTGTTATATTTCACAGTTTAGGATCCTGATTCTAACTATTCTAAGTTTTGGATATCTTTTACAAGGAAATGCATTGAATTATCTGCTCATGGATTATTGTAAAGCATTTCCTGGTTTTCCAGCTTCTGGTTTTTGATTGGCTATATTTATTGTGCCATGTACTAAAATACTTTGGAAAATATGTTTTCAACTAACCAAACCAGAGTGACTTATTTCATTATTAAAGGGATATCTGATGTCCCTCAGCTTCAACTTCCGATCTTTCTTTTAGTTTTACTGATTTATCTCACCACACTTGGCGCTAATACGGCCATTTTTCTTCTTGTCTGCTTGGATCCACAACTGCACACGCCTATGTATTTTTTCTTGGGGAATTTATCCATTATGGACATGTTCTGCTCTACAATTACTTTACACAAAGCCCTTGTTATTTTTGTGACGGGAAACAAAACCGTTTCTTTCAACAGCTGCATAGCACAATTATATATGTTTTCATGCTTGGCGTGTGATGAGCTTTTAATACTAACGGCCATGAGTTATGATCGCTATGTCGCCATATGTAACCCTCTGCATTATCCAATGGTTATGAATCCCAAAGTCTGTGCTCTCTTAGCGTTCATATGTTGGGTGTTGGGATTCATAGAAGTTATTCCTTATGTTGTTTTATTGTTAGAATTGTCTTGTTATCGGTCCAACATAATTAACCACTTCTTCTGTGATTTGGTACCAATTGTAAAATTAACTTGCAGTGACACTTCTGTTTTGGACATAGTCATTCTTATTGAAGGACTGTTGCTTTTGAGTCTAATTCCATTCCTTCTAACCTTCATCTCTTACATTTTTATTATTGTCACTATATTGAAGATCCGCTCCAGCACAGGTAGACGTAAAGCTTTTTACACGTGTTCTTCACACCTCACGGTTGTTCTCCTTCTATATGTGACACTTGTCTGCCAATACCTGAGACCCACTTCATCCGAGTCTTTGAATTCCAACAAACTTTTCTCTCTGTTTAACACAGCGGCTGTCCCAATGCTCAATCCTTTGATTTACAGTTTGAAAAACAAAGATGTGAAATCGTCATTAAGACGAAGGCTTAAAGCTTGTAAATGTATTGCTTAAAGAGACATTAAACCCAAAAGTTTTCTTTCATGATTCAATTAATACATTTTAAAACAACCTTCCAATTTACTTCTATAATCAATTTTGCTTCATTCTCTTATTATCCTTTATTGAAGGAGCAGAAATACACTAATAGAAGCTAGCTGAACACATCAGTAGCCAATGATAAGAAGGATATATGTACAGGCATTAATCAGCAGCTAGCTCCCAGATCTTGAGCCTACCTAAGTATGCTTTTCAATAAAAGATAACAAGAAAAATAATCAAATTAGGTAATAAAAGTAAATTGGAAAGTTAGTTTAAATGTTGTGGTGTCATATCCCTTTAAACTCTCAGAATATATATGCAATTAAGCACTGCATTGCAAAATTAATGGTTTAAAATTATATAACTCATTTTGTTATCATGTTACAAGGTTTTGCAAATCAAGGGCAGCTCAGGGATACATATTTACTATTATTATTATTATTAAAGTGAATGTAAAGTTGAATGAATGAGTGCCAGGTTTTTAAAAATACTATAAAAAACAGGGGCACCGGCTTCCTCCAATCATGGCGTGTACCCCATAGGCGTCCAGCTCGTGAGGCCACGCAACTATTAGAGGAAGCCGGTTTCGTCATTGCTGTGCTAAGTACAACAGGAGCTGCGGGCGGAGGATGCCGGTCTGGGTTTCCTAAAGAAAAAGGTAAGTATTAAAAAAAACGCTGCAATGTAATGAATGAAAGTGCCCCTGTTTTTAACAATATTTTTACAAACCGGGCACTCATTCAATAAACTTTCATTCACTTTAAATCTGTTATTTATAAAGCTACAGCATTGTACAGAGCACAGTAACAATACCAGGTGTTTTAAATTAGTGAGGGAATAAAACATACATTACAATATTAAATTATAACATTCTGAAAGGCAAAGGAAAGGCAAAATTAAGCTTTTGTTATTTAGAAAAGAACATGCAATTGAGAATAACCAAAAAAATAACAAATTAGTCTCTGGGGTATATTTATTATAGTGCAAGCGCACATGATACGATGTAGCGTATCATGTCCGATGCACATCAATAAATGCCGACAGCATACGCTCTTGGCATTTATCATTGTACCAGAAGTTCTTGTGAACTGCTGGTGCAATGTTGCCCCCTGCAGATTTGCGGCAAGTCGGCCGCTAGCAGGAGGTGTCAATCAACCCGATCGTTTTCGATCGGGTGGATTTCTGTCCGCGGCCTTAGAGCAGGCGGACAAGTTATGGAGCTACTGTTTCCAGTGAGCCTGAAGGCCTCGCACGGAAACAGGGGCATCAAGTTCCATCCGAAGCTTGATAAACCGCCCCCATTGTCTTTTAATATACATTTGTTGATTGTGCAAATTCACTGTATTTAAACGGACATTAAAGTGAAGGTAAACTTTTGTGAATGAAAGTCCATTTTTTAAAAATACTATTAAAAACAGGGGCACTTTCATTCATCAAAGTTTACAAATCAGCCATTTTGATTAAAAACTTACCTTTTTTTCTTTTCACAGCTACAGCAGCTTTCCCCTCCTGGAAATCCTCTCTTCACACGTCAGCAATGACTAATCCGGCTTCCTCCAATCACGGCTTTCCCCCCAGGGTGGTCATTGCCTGAGGCCATGCTGTGATTGGAGGAAGCCAGATTAGTCATTGATGACGTGTGAAGAGAGGATTTCCGGGAGGGGGAAGCTGCTCTGGCTGTGAAAAGAAAAAAAGGTAAGTTTTTAATCAAAACGGCTGCTTTGTAAACTTTGATGAATGAAAGTGCCCCTGTTTTTAATAGTATTTTTAAAAAACGGGCTTTCATTCACCAAAGTTTACCTTCACTTTAAAGTCAAAATTAAAGGAACATTAAACTGGTTACTATTCAATATGCTATAGTTTTTCCTTCAGTGTCTGCAGATCTATTAAATCCATTTCCTTATTTCAATTTATATAAGGTTTATAAAGCTCCGCCTCTTCATACTGGGCATTGCCTGTACACAAATTATTGCACCCTGTCAAAGAAGCAGTGCGCATTCACACTTCGGTGATGTTACTGGCTTTTTGGCAGCTGTCAGGAAACACAGGAGCACCGGTAGCTAAATAAAACTTCCAAATTTTATTGTCACACAGGTTAAAACATAGTGGGTTACAGTGAAGTGATTGCAAACTGGAAACACAGCTGACGCGTTTCGGATTACGCCATACTCCATGACGTATATTAAAATCAACATGTCTTACACAACTTAAAAAGATTAATGCAATCCTATTGGTTAATGCAAATTGACATTATTAACGTTGTACCTTAACTCTAACCTTACCACTTAGTACTTTTCCCAACAAACTGAATACTGACATCCCATATATCATGACAAGGTTACATTATTAACAAACAAACGCTGAGATAACAAGTCGCGCGCTGACTGCAGTGCGCGTGCAGTATGTTTTTTCTTTATGCTTCCTCGAGGGTCTTCAGCCTTGCTAGCCTCAGCGGTCCTTTTGTTATTAAATAGTATTTAATAACAAAAGGACTGGTGAGGCTAGAGAGGCTGAAGCCCCTCAAGAGAGCCTAAAGAAAAAACATACCGCACGTGCGCTGCAGTCAGAGTACAACTTGTAATCTAGTCGAATGTTATATTGTTGTTTCTATAGTAAACTCTGTGTTAATTACTCATCCCTCTTCCCTGCACAGAAAGTATAACCAATACATGTGTAACGGGGTTTGGCCTAGGCCCACAATTACCCCTGTGGGTCTTTACCCCAGCTACCTCCATGTGCTCTGCAGGCTGATCCTGAGTCTCCGCTACCTGGGAGTTGGGGTACATGACTGTGGCAGTGCCTCCACCTGACTGGGCATCCAGGGCAAGAATGGGTTTCCCAGACAGGAACATAATAAATAACTACAACACACACAGTAATAACAGTAAAACAGTATGAACATGTATTAAAGGATTATGGTAAATAAAAATAAGGCAAGAAATACAGTGGCTAACTAACACACCAACTCTCTCTAACCAGGCCCAGCACCCTCCCAAACCACCTGCGAACCCACCCTCAGGCTTCACCCTAATGGCTGACGGGTACCAGTTGGTGCACAGAAATGTTGGGGCCCTTTAAGGTAATCCACATGCATTTAAACAGTTACAGCTCATAGGAAACTGCAATCCACAGAAAGAGCTGTTTATAAGTTTATGTGATGGACAGAATGCCCTGTCAGTATGACAAGGAGAGAGGATACTTCTTACCACTAAACAGGATTCATCTGCACAGGCTGAAAGAAAACTCCAAGGTCTGCCAGTCATTTACTTTGTCTGCATTCTTCTCCACAGCTCTCTCACAGGGTCAGACTGCAGCTGGCAGCATACACTAAATCAGCAGAGGAATGCTGTTACTTTACAAGATGAAGTCTGCAGCTCTCTCACAGCCAGGCCTCACACACATCTTCACTGCTCTGACATGTCTGCTTCCTCCTGTGTCTTACACTCTTCTTTCAGTTTCACTTGATCACATGACCAACCAGTCTAATAGTTGCCTAGGCAACTTCTCCTGCAGACTGTATACAGGTGCAAAAGTTCAACAGGAAGGGCTACATTCTCCCCCTCGTAAAATCCTTGCCTTCCACTGGCAAGGTTCCACCAAGAGGTAAATTGAAAAAACAAAACATATAAATAATAATAAATGCACTAACAGTCCTATAAACAAATGTTAACTATCTTACAGTTTATTCTAGTACAGAGAGGTTCCAACATTCATAATGTCCGCAACCGCATACAGAAAATCAACCATTTTAGACTGTACCTGGGGCATATGTATATAACTGGGTTCTCCGACTTGATCGTAAGTAAGAACCCTGGGAGGCTGTCGTATTCTAGTACCCAGTCTCTGTTCTCTCTGAGGAAGTCCAGAATGTTCCTGGGAATCTTCAGCTCTGGCCAATTGGGTGGGGAGGTCACCAGATGCTTGAGACCCTGGCTTTCCCATGATATAAGAGTCTCTTTTTGGGGTCCCAGGCACAAAGTTGGGGCTGTTGGGATTCAATGTAGAGGTGGCTAAGGGAGGAGAGGAAGGAAAGTGCTGTGTTTCCTCAGCAGGAGGAGACGACCATTGATCATCAGCACTAAGAGCTTCTGAGGTCTCTACTGCCTCATTTTCAGGACTCCCCGTTGTGCTTTTCTCCCATTCACTACTACTCCCTTCCTCTTCATCGATATAGGCTATTGGTAGTAGATGGTTCCTATGCCAGGCTTTGATCCGACCTTCTAGGCCTTTTATATTATACACTGGCAGCCCCTTTAGCTTAGACACAACTTCAAATAGGGTATCCTTCCATCTGTCTGCTAATTTGTGTTTCCCAGGTACCCCTAGATTCCGGAGGAGAACCTTATCTCCCGCTTGGACTTCCCGATGCTTCACTTTGGTATCGTATCTTCTTTTGTTGCGTGCCTCCATTTTTGCCGCAGCTTGAGTGGCCAACTCGTAGGCACTGTGAAGGTTTTGTCTGAGGGTCCTCACATACTGGAAGTGAGAGTCTGACTTTGTCCCATTTGGGGACACCCCCAACCGGACATCTATCGGTAGTCTGGCTTCCCTTCCAAACATTAGGAAATAGGGTGAGAATCCTGTAGACTCATGCCTTGTGCAATTATATGCGTGGACCATGGCTTCTACATGCTTACTCCAGGACCGCTTCTCCACTTGTTTCAGAGTCCCGAGCATGTCTAGGAGTGTCCTATTAAAACGCTCAGGCTGGGCATCACCCTCAGGGTGGTAGGGTGTTGTTCTGGACTTGTGAACCTGCAACATATCCAGCAGTTCTTTGATCAGCTTACTCTCAAAGTCTCTACCTTGATCAGAATGTATTCGATTGGGCAGACCGTAGTGCATAAAATATTTCTGCCAGAGGACCTTGGCTACGGTCACAGCCTTCTGGTCTTTAGTGGGAAAAGCCTGAGCGTATCTGGTGAAATGGTCTGTTACTACCAAAACATTCCCAATTCCGGTAGTATCATTCTCAATACATAGATAGTCCATGCACACAAGATCCAGGGGTCCTGTACTTCTCAGGTGGCCCATAGGGGCAGCTCTCACAGGCAGAGTCTTTCTCTGAATACATCTTCTGCAGGTCTTCACATAATGTTCAACATGTTCTCTCATGCGAGGCCAATAGAACCGGTCTTGTACCAGGCCATAGGTCTTGTCTACCCCAAGATGCCCATGTTGATCATGGAGAGCTCTCAGGACCATTCCCCGATATCTATGAGGTAACACTAGCTGCTTTCGACCAGGGTGGTCATGGTATTTTATAATTCTATAAAGGATTCCATCTTCTAGATGTAATTTACTCCATTCTCTCCGGTACAAATCTCTTTGTCCAATGGGAAGGCAGCTCAGTAATTTAGGGTTCTTGGCTCTCATTGCCTTGAGGACTGTCCCTATATACCAGTCCTGTGACTGGGCTTTCTTCTTGTCTTCATTGGTTATGTGAGACCACTGTTGGAGCATTGCTGGAGCACAGAATACCTCTGGTACGGCTTCTGGGGAGTGACATATGGAGTCTATTCCTCTGAGTTCAGAGAACTCATCCTGCCTCTCAGCCACTACATATGTTTGGCACAGGGCTCCTACCCCAGGCACAGGGATTTCTTCCCATTCCTCCTTTTCTTCATGAGGAGGAAGTCCAGGTCTGCGGGACAGAGCATCCGCACTGACATTCTTAGGACCTGGCTTGTATTTAAGGCTGAAACTATAGTTCGACAATGCTGCCAGCCACCTATGCCCTGTGGCATCCAGCTTTGCTGTTGTTTGAATATAAGTAAGCGGATTGTTATCCGTCCTTACCTCGAATGTTGCTCCATATAAATAGTCATGTAACTTGTCCACAATTGCCCACTTGAGCGCCAAGAATTCTAGCTTATGGACCGGATAGTTTTTCTCTGCACCAGTTAGACTTCTACTTATGTAGGCCACTGGTCTTAACCCTTCCGGGTAGCTCTGATGCAATACGGCCCCTAGGCCTTCCATACTGGCATCAACATGGAGCACATATGGTTTCTCTGGATCTGAATATGCCAATACAGGAGCTTCTGTGAGTCTTTTCTTCAAGATTAAGAAGGCTTCTTCCCATCCTGAGGTCCATTTCTTTCCAAAGGAGTCTTTAGGACTTGGCGCCTTAACACCCTCTATAGCAGAGGTAGTCTTTAACAGGTTGTGTAGCTCTCGAGCAATCTTTGAATAGTCTTTCACAAACCTCCGGTAGTAACTGCAGAATCCAAGAAATGAGCGCAGCTCACTGATGTTATCTGGCCTGGGCCAGTTCATCACTGCTTCAATTTTGGTCGGGTCAGTTGTCACACCTTGTGCGGAAACAATGTGACCTACATATGTAACAGAGTTCTGGGCAAACCGACATTTGTCTATTGATAATTTCAGACCCTCTGCTTGGAGTCGATCCAACACCTTCAGCAATCGCTGTTCGTGCTTTTCTGGTGTCCTTCCAAACACTATGAGGTCATCAAGATAGACTAGGCACTCTTTGGGATTCATATCCCCCACAGTCTTCTCGATCAGCCTTTGAAAGGTGGCGGGAGCTCCAGTGACCCCTTGGGGCATCCTGGTAAACTTGTAGAATCCCAAGGGACAGATGAAAGCTGTCTTTTCCTGATCCTCCTTCTTCATGGGTACCTGATAATACCCAGACCTCAAGTCCAGGACGCTGAACCACTGGCTTCCAGAAAGGGCATCTAGCAGATCTTCTATCCATGGCAGAGTATATTGATCTGGCACAGTCCTTTTGTTTAAAGTCTGATAGTCTATGCAGAGCCGGACTGTGCCATTCTTTTTCCTAACTACCACTATGGGTGAGGCATATGGACTTCTGGACTATTTAATAATGCCAGATTCTTCCATCTGTTTGAGTATATCCCGGACAACTTCCACATCTCTAGGGGGTATTCTCCTTGATCTTTCTCTGAAAGGAGCTGGGTCAGAAAGTCTGATAGCATGTGTGGCACTCTTTGCACATCCCACATCCATTTCTTTCCTGGAGAAGACTTTCTCTCGAGTAGCTAATTTGGATCGGAGGCTATCTCTCCACTTTTGTGGTAGAGGAGAATCTTCCAGTTCAAAAACTATAGGTCCTTCATGATCACCTCCCTGTTCTGCCTTTACAGACATTACTGAAGAGACTTGGTCCAACAAGTGAATCACACCAATCTTCTGGTGACGATCAATTCTGATCTCTGTGGGTGTTAAGTTTCTTATCATTATGGGAAAATCTTTACACCAGTGATTCCGCCAGTCTTTCACCTCAGGTATGAGAGTCCACCCTTTTTTGCATCCTCCTCAGGCAAGGACTCAATGAGGTATTGCCTGGTTCCTCCTGATATTTCATGGTGCATAGATGCTATGGCTCGTAGAGTCTTAGTCTCTCCAGGCCTTACAAATAAAGGTTCTTTCCACGAGTAGTGGCATGATCCTGGTCTAGCTTGTAGGGCTAGTCGATGGCATTCTTTCCCTAGAACAGGGCTGACTTTCATCAGTCTGGTTAGAGGTACATCTCCCACTTCAGTTAGGTAGGCCCTGAACATGTCCTGCACCATTCTTGCGTTGGTACCCAAAATTATTGGGGCGCACATTGTTTTCTTCATGGAGCATACAAGAGCTTCCAATTCCATAGGGCAGATCATTCCTGTGTTTAACTGTGGGATGGTTATTGTCACTCTTATACATCCCTCTACAGGCTGGGCCTGAGATCCCACTCCCCACAACTGCAACTCTCCTGCTGGCTCCAGGGGAATATGTTTTAGATGATGGTCATAGAAGTCTCTATTAATGATGGTGACCTGGGATCCAGTATCTAACAAGGCCGAGGCATGAATATCTTCTATTTGTAACTGTATCAGCGATTTGGGCCCGATCTTGGCCCCCACAGATAACATGGGTGTGTTTTTTTTTTCCCTCTTTTCCTGAAAGGACTGGTAACTTGAGCCTCCTCCAGCTCCATAGCTAGCACTTCCACTCCTGTATTTGATGAATTAGTGGGACACTCCCGCTTGAAATGCCCTGATTTTCCACACTTAAAACAGTTCCCTCGGGGGGGACTGTTCCTCTGGGAATAACCTTCCTGTGGTCTCCCTGCGGTGCTGCCTCCTGGTAGGAGAATAATCTGTTCTTCTTGGCGATGACTTAGACAATAATTCTAATTCAGCTACCTTTTTTTAAGGACCAACAGTTCCATATCCTCTTTCTCTGCAGCTTTAGAAGAATTTCTTTTTTGTGGAGGAGATGGGGACATTTGGTTCTCCAGTATTTTTGCTTTTCGGATCAGTGTGGAATAGGACAAGACTTGATCATCCAACTTAACTCTTAACATGATCATGACTGGATCATTGCTAAGGCCTCCTTCTGAATTTGTTTGGATAGTCGAGCATCCAACTCAGATGCAGTGACTGCTCCATTATGAAACAGTTGTCCCAGTGACAATTGTAATCGATTGATATAGTCTGAAGCTTTCTCATGTTCCTTCTGTTTAGTGGCTAGGAACTTGATTAATAGATCATCAGAGTCCTCTGATTTTCCATACGCATCCTGCAAAACTTTCAGGTTATCTTGTGCGGTAGCTTGTTCATTCACTCCCCTAAACAGCCTTATCATATTCGTAGCTGGGAAACGAAGACTCTCCATTATCCGTTGTTTTTTTATGTTATCCGTACTAGACCATTCTTCCAATAATTGTACAGCATTATCCTTCCAGGCCTTAAAGGGTTCCTCCCCGGCAGGAACAGGCTGATTCCCAGAAAACACTTTCAGCTTACGGTAACTGTGGGTATGGGTAGCTTTTACTATGGCTTCTGAGAGTTTTTGCAGTATTTCAGATATGTTACTCTCTCCTGAACTTGTGGCTCTCAATAGGGAATTGCCTGGTTTTGGGGATGTTGGAGATTAGGGAACCACTAGATCTGGGGTTTTAGGGGCAGTTGTCCCTTGCACACTGGAAAAGTAGACATTTCGTTTGGGGATGGCCCCAGTCTCTACAGGGGTAACCGGTAATCTC
Organism: Bombina bombina; assembly: GCF_027579735.1. Taxonomy (NCBI): domain Eukaryota; kingdom Metazoa; phylum Chordata; class Amphibia; order Anura; family Bombinatoridae; genus Bombina; species Bombina bombina. Next base: position 544,947,799 of record NC_069505.1, on the reverse strand, counting down.
CTGGCGGGTTTCTCTGACAAAGGGGACAGAATCTGGGAATAACTTGATACATTAAAGTCTCTTTGGCCTATACTGGACGGTTGCTGCAGTGTAACTCCTTCCTCCTTATCAGGGAGAGCGTACACTAAGCGACATCCTTCAGGAGCTGCTTCAAGAAGGTATAGACATGTAGGCCTATGACGGCCTCTCAAATCTGCATGGGAATATACTAACATGTAAGTTTGACCGTATGAATCATGCAGGATATCTCTGATGGTAGCCATCTCTATTCCCAGTATAATCTCTACGCACTTGGTGACATGTTTTATCTCACTATAGGGAGGTACCTGGCATATCATCACTGCATGATGCAATGGTACCTTCTGTTGCTGGGCCCAATCTGTTACAAATGGGAGTGTGGGCCGGGGAATTCACGTATCCTTACTGGGTGTACCCCAATTTATCTCAGCAGTACCACCAAATGTAAAGGGGTTTGGCCTAGGCCCACAATTACCCCTGTGGGTCTTTACCCCAGCTACCTCCATGTGCTCTGCAGGCTGATCCTGAGTCTCCGCTACCTGGGAGTTGGGGTACATGACTGTGGCAGTGCCTCCACCTGACTGGGCATCCAGGGCAAGAATGGGTTTCCCAGACAGGAACATAATAAATAACTACAACACACACAGTAATAACAGTAAAACAGTATGAACATGTATTAAAGGATTATGGTAAATAAAAATAAGGCAAGAAATACAGTGGCTAACTAACACACCAACTCTCTCTAGCCAGGCCCAGCACCCTCCCAAACCACCTGCGAACCCACCCTCAGGCTTCACCCTAATGGCTGATGGGTACCAGTTGGTGCACAGAAATGTTGGGGCCCTTTAAGGTAATCCACATGCATTTAAACAGTTACAGCTCATAGGAAACTGCAATCCACAGGAAGAGCTGTTTATAAGTTTATGTGATGGACAGAATGCCCTGTCAGTATGACAAGGAGAGAGGATACTTCTTACCACTAAACAGGATTCATCTGCACAGGCTGAAAGAAAACTCCAAGGTCTGCCAGTCATTTACTTTGTCTGCATTCTTCTCCACAGCTCTCTCACAGGGTCAGACTGCAGCTGGCAGCATACACTAAATCAGCAGAGGAATGCTGTTACTTTACAAGATGAAGTCTGCAGCTCTCTCGCAGCCAGGCCTCACACACACCTTCACTGCTCTGACATGTCTGCTTCCTCCTGTGTCTTACACTCTTCTTTCAGTTTCACTTGATCACATGACCAACCAGTCTAATAGTTGCCTAGGCATCTTATCCTGCAGACTGTATACAGGTGCAAAAGTTCAACAGGAAGGGCTACACATGTGATCTAGAAAGTTTTGTAAACATTAATTCTAACCTGTCTTAGCGGGGTTCTGAGCAATCAAAATTCCCTAATTTCATTTCTTGAATGATCAACCTGTCAGGTGTCCAATTTGACTTTTGCCAAACTTAACTTGAACTTCTTATTCGAGATATGACAATCTAGTAAGCAAATCGGGTGTATAACCAAAGAAGTATGCCTTGTTTACACTGATACACTATCAATCCCAATTCTCCCTCTTGTATATTAAAACCTAGTAAAGCTGATCATTTAGGTTCTCTATATTTTACTAAGGAGTATATAGCCATAATTTCTTATGTAGAGTTAGAGAATCTCTTAATCATGGGGGAGATAATGTGAATCAGGACCGCATCTGACATGTGTCCCATACAACCATTTCTAGAAATGTATTACCAGAAATGTATAAGGTCAAATTCTGAATTAAAACGGACAGTCAAGTCCAAAAAAACCTTTCATGATTTAAATAGGGCATGTCATTTTAAACAACTTTCCAATTTACTCTTATCACCAATTTTGCTTTGTTCTCTTGGTATTCTTAGTTGAAAGCTAAACCTAGGAGGTTTATATGCTAATTTCTTAGACCTTGAAGACTGCCTCTAATCTGAATGCATTTTGACCACTAGAGGGCATTAGTTCATGTGTTTTATATAGATAACATTGAGCTCATGCACGTGAAGTTACCTAGGAGTGAGCACTGATTGGCTAAAATGCAAGTCTGTCAAAAGAACTCAAATAAGGGGGCAGTCTGCAGAGGCTTAGATACAAGGTAATCACAGAGGTAAAAAATGTATTTCTATAACAGTGTTGGTTATGCAAAACTGAGGAATGGGTAATAAAGGGATTATCTTTCTTTTTAAACAACAAAAATTCTGGTGTTGACTGTCCCTTTAAACTATTTGTTAATCATAACCATAATTTAAAGATCAAAAACACTTCCCTCTTTGCTATCAATTTGTCCCTGTCTTCACCTCTTTTTTTAGTGACTCCATGCAATATGATCACTCTGTTTTTTACTATTTATAGGTATGTGTTTAAGTAAAATGAACATTTTTGTTTTATTCTATAAATTACTGACAACATTTCTACCTAACTCCAAATGTCATTAAGACCATTTAATTGCAAAAAATTACAACTGGTCCAAATAACAACAAAAAATGCAGTGTTTTCAGAACTCGATTAATACAAAGAAAACAAGTTTATATTAATTTTTAAATAACACAAAACTAATTTTTTAACTTAGGAAGAGTTCAGAATTAATATTTTGTGTAATAATCCTGATTTTCAATAACAGCTTTCAGGTCTGTTCTCCACCACTATTTCACATTGCTATTAGGTGACTTTATGCCGCTCCTGATACAACCAACTTGTCAAAGAATACTGGCCGGTGGGCGGAGCACATGCACATATGCATGCCCCCCCCACGTGACCCGCTTGTGAATCGAATCAGAGCAATAGAGGCCTAACACCAAGCGTACATCGATGAGGCCGACCTGACAACTCCCCGGAGATAGTTTACGGGCTAGAGTAGAAGGTAGCAACCTAACTACACGGCCCGAGAGCACCACCAAGAGCACGCTGCACCGCAACCTCAATGTCTGCTCGCCTTAGGCAAGTTTGGGACTGAAGCAGGCTTAAATTCTGGAACACAAGTGGTGCCCTAAGGGCTGCATATGAGTGGCCTGAAGAGTGCAGGCAATAGGTGAAGAGGTTTTAACCAGAAATACCACAGCAGCTCAATATAAAAGCAATTGAGTAGAAGATGGTCAATCCAAGCTCTACAATAAATCACCATCGTCCATTGTCCCTTCTACCAAGTACTTTAAGAGGTAAAAAAGAATTCAAGAAAACTATTTTCCAGAGAAGAAAGCAGAATAAGTTACTCCAATAAAAGCAATAGCTCGCTCCTGAGCTTCTGTGAAAAGTATAATCTTCGTCAAATTATACTCAAGGCTAAGCAATGTTTGTGTATTAAATTATTTGCCAGTTATCTTGAATTCTTGAGTTTGAAGGGACAATTAAAGATTGCACTGTCTCTATATCATTGCAGATAAATTGGACAACCAAATTGAAGTGACATGGATAAATTTGTGAAGCCTTCACATCCCAGAATTAAAGATAAATTCTAAATGTAGAAATACTGATAGAAGGGAAGAAAACAAAATGATGAAAGTACTACTGAAACAGAAGAGGTCTGAACAAAGAATGGGGGATGAACAAGGGAATAGGCTATTTAAATTAAGGTTTTATTTAATAGATCAGGAGCAGACTGGATTCATTAAAAAAAGAATATCAGGTTATTAATTTAAGGAAAGCAATGCTAGTCATTCAATATAACTATATTCAGCCTATTATATCCCCCCTGAAAGAGGCCTTCCTGCTTGCATTAGATGCAGAGAAGACCTTTGTCAGGGTGGAACACTTAAATACCTCTCTAACCCATTTTGGGTTGGTTGGTAATTTTCATAATATTATCAAAGTTTTATATGAAAATACAAAAGCATCTATTATTGTAAATAACGATCACTCAGAAAGTTTTAGGCTAAATAGAGGAACAAGACAAGGCTGACTGTTTCCCCCTCTTTTAATTAAATTAGCGCTGGAACCATAACTGATATCAATAACATATTTAAAAGCCTTAAACTCGGTTATGAAAAATTAGTTATGCAGACAACCTATTATTATTTTAAACAAATCTGAGAGAAAATATTTCAAAAATTCTACAGGTACAAGAAGAATTTAGGACTATTTCAGGATTTTAAATGAACCTGGATACATCCAATATGTTATTACTACATAAAAATGAACAGTTACCAGATCCAAATTTTCCATTTAAAATCTCTCAAGATTACGCTTTCCAGAAATTCCAATAACTGGGATATATTTAACATTACTTCTATTATCAAAGAGACAGAAAATTATTTAAATATATTGAAGAATATCCCATTGTCTGTTATGTGTAGAATTAAGATTATAAGGATGGTATTATTCACAATGGTTTTATATATATTGGAGTGTTCCACAGTGTCAGGGTACCATATAGGGGGAAGGGGGAGGGAGGAGGGGATGGGGGGCAGAGATTAATCGAATAGTATAGTAAGATTTGACCAGGGTTTACTAATAGTATGTAAAAAAAAAACACTATCCAGCCCAGACCAGCAAATCTGAAAATAAAAGGGGATCATCAAAAATATAGAGCTTCAGCATACACCTAATCAACCTCCACTGACATTACACATAACAGGCAACCTACCTTAGTGTTGTTAATGAGTGGGGAGTAAGAGTAATCAGAGGAATGGTAAGGAACGAAAGGGAAACATGTTCTAAGTCAAAGTAGCCTCAGTGTAATGCGGAGCTTATTTCCAGAGCAAGGACTATGTTGGTACTACGTAAACCTAGGTGTGTCTGTAATAATATGGATGAGTCATACTGTCTGGGTGTGGGCCCTACACCCTACAACAGACAGACCATATAAATATATACACATATGACCATAACCAAATACTAGAGTATTGAGCTCTGTAGGTTTAATACCCAGTGAAAAATGTGAATTACCAAGGAATAGGTAGTGTTTTAGCTGAGCATCAGTGGGGTGATCATTGTAATGACATCCTATGTCCAGCTATAAATAAGGTATAGGGTAGATAGATCTAAAACTTCCCCTTAACAATAAAGAGATTATCCAGTAACTGGGCTAAAAAATAGAAAAAGCACAATGTGTGCCGTAAGTCCCCAACCTGAAATCTTAACTAGAGGCATTTGAAAACAAACAACTTTTGATGCTCATATTTAGTTGAGTGAATTGCCTTATAGACAAATACAACGTATACCTATATATCCCCATACATTACATCATTGATTGGTATATACATGTGGAAAGGTAGACATTGGCTACAGCAATCCCTCCAACGCATAAATATATAAAGAAGTATGAGCAAACACTTTAGAATAGCTCAATATTTAGAGATGGACCATCCTGAAATATTATAGACTTTGCATAATAATATACATAACATATATAAGTATAGATAAATGGAAGTACATAGAAAGAACATTTACATTGTATAACAGTCTCATTTACCGTTCATTTCACTCATGACAGCAGTCTGGTATATGACATACACAACTCCCCGTGAGACTCTTGCAGGAGGTTTTTATGGGGGGGGGAGGTGGTAGTTTGAATATGATAAGCAAAACCTATCTATTATGGTCCATATAATGGCATCTGTATATACGATGAGTACCAATACGATGAGTACCATGAGAGCACCAACTGAAAGCCAGGTTTATGTACTTTTACAGCAAGTTTACAGCAAGGGTGCATGGAGGCACATGGAAATATGCTCTTATATTAGTGTACACCAGATCAGTAAAACATAATGTAGAATTGGAAATTGCACTCCTGAGTTAGTAGATACTATACGTATAAAACAGGTTGTCATTAAGTGAGAAAACGGCAATTCAATATATAGTAAGTTACTACAAAACCTATATAATTTATATATTAAGAGAGCTGACTATAAAAATATTGTGGATAAGATACAGGAATATTTACAGTGAATATACCTAAATCTACTAGATAGGAGCCTTTGTAACCTTTAAGAGTGTACACGTATTGGATATCTAGTATGAACTAGTACAAGTATTTCAATAGCTTAATCAAGGCTATATAGGAGTAATAGTGATGTCGCAAACATAAAAATTTGGGTTCGCGAACAGCGAACGCAAACTTCCGCAAAAGTTTGCGAACGGGCGAACCGGGCGAACCGCCATAGACTTCAATAGGCAGGCGAATTTTAAAACCCACAGGGACTCTTTCTGGCCACAATAGTGATGGAAAAGTTGTTTCAAGGGGACTAACACCTGGACTGTGGCATGCCGGAGGGGGATCCATGGCAAAACTCCCATGGAAAATTACATAGTTGATGCAGAGTCTGGTTTTAATCCATAAAGGGCATAAATCACCTAACATTCCTAAATTGTTTGGAATAACGTGCTTTAAAACATCAGGTATGATGTTGTATCGATCAGGTAGTGTAAGGGTTACGCCCGCTTCACAGTGCGCAGTGTAGGTGATATACCTGCCCTGACCATGCTTTGCAGACCAGGTATCAGTAGTCAGATGGACCCTTGCCCCAACACTGTGTGCCAGACATGCCATTATAGCAGACTTATATGGCTTTGGCGTTGCTTTTTGGTAATTAGAAGGCTGCTAAATGCCACTGCGCACCACACGTGTTTTATGCCCAGCAGTGAAGGGGTTAATTAGGGAGCATATAGGGAGCTTGTAGAGTTAATTTTAGCTTAAGTGTAGTGTAGTAGACAACCCAAAGTATTGATCTAGGCCCATTTTGGTATATCTCATGCCACCATTTCACCGCCAAATGCGATCAAATAAAAAAAAATTGTTCACTTTCTCGCAAACTTTAGGTTTCTCACAGAAATTATTTACAAACAACTTATGCAATTATGGCATAAATGGTTGTAAATGCTTCTCTGGAATCCCCTTTGTTCAGAAATAGCAGACTTATATGGCTTTGGCGTTGCTTTTTGGTAATTAGAAGGCTGCTAAATGCCACTGCGCACCACACGTGTTTTATGCCCAGCAGTGAAGGGGTTAATTAGGGAGCATTTAGGCAGCTTATAGAGTTAATTTTAGCTTAAGTGTAGTGTAGTAGACAACCCAAAGTATTGATCTAGGCCCATTTTGGTATATTTCATGCCACCATTTCACCGCCAAATGTGATCAAATTTACAAAGAACTTAAATTTTTTCGCAATTTTAGGTTTCTCACTGAAATTATTTACAAACAGCTTGTGCAATTATGGCACAAATGGTTGTAAATGCTTCTCTGGGATCCCCTTTGTTCAAAAATAGCAGACATATATGACTTTGGCGTTGCTTTCTGGTAATTAGAAGGCCGATAAATGCTGCTGCGCATCACACGTGTATTATGGCTAGCAGTGAAGGGGTTAATTAGGTAGCTTGTAGGGAGCTTGCAGGGTTAATTTTAGCTTTAGTGTAGAGATCAGCCTCCCACCTGACACATCAGACCCCCTGATCCCTCCCAAACAGCTCCCTTCCCTCCCCCACCCCACAATTGTCCCCGCCATCTTAAGTACTGGCAGAAAGTCTGCCAGTACTAAAATAAAAGGTTTTTAAAAAATATATATATTTTTTTAGCATATTTACATATGCTGTGGTGTAGCATCCCCCCTTAGCCCCCAACCTCCCTGATCCCCCCCAAAACAGCTCTCTAACCCTCCCCATCTGCCTTATTGGCGGCCATCTTGGGTACTGGCAACTGTCTGCTATTATTTCACAGTCAAAAAAGTATTGTTTTTTTTTTTTTATGTACACTACTGTTACACCAGATATGAGTGGTGGCACTGGGCAAGTGGGCACAGTATACGCTGTGAGCCTGACACACACGCTGGCAGGCAGGCAACTGCAATTAGATTACACAGGGAAAAAAAAAAAAAAAGCAGACTGATGTTCTAGCCCTAAAAAAGGGCTTTTTGGGGTGCTGTCCTTACAGCAGAGATCAGATGAGTCCTTCAGGACTGTAGTGGACACTGAATACACTAGCCTAGCTATCGATTTCCCTATTAAATCAGCAGCAGCTACACTGTCCCTCCTCTCACTAAGAATGCAGCTTCCAAATGAATCTAAAATGGATGCTGTCCAGGAGGTGGGAGGGTCTGGGAGGGAGGGTCTGCTGCTGATTGGCTGTAATGTGTCTTCTGACTGTGAGGTACAGGGTCAAAGTTTACTCAATGATGACGAATAGGGGGCGGATCAAACATCGCCTTTGTTCGCCCGCCGCGGCGAACGCGAACATGCTATGTTCGCCGGGAACTATCCGCCGGCGAACTATTCGCGACATCACTAAGGAGTAACCATAAAGTATATCCTACAATTATAAAGTTACAATAATTGACTCTTCAGCATATTCCCAAGAACATAATGTAGTTTTAAAAAAAGAACAGGATTTTGTGCTAGTGACCTTATCTTATTCGAAGTCTATCAGGACTGACCAAGATGGCTAAAACCTTGTAAATATGGTCTGGTGTGCATGTGATATAGTTTACAAATCTCTATAGAAACATATAAGGCAACTTTTGTATATAATTTAAACTATTTGCTTATATATTATTAAACATATTAATAAAGCCAGGAACATCATTCTGCACTGCGATGCAGAACCTTGTAACCAGTAAAAATCGAACACAGAGGTAAATAAAAGAAAAACAATCTCAAATACCTGTAGAATGTGGTTATGGGTAGCAAAACTAGAATTACAGGGCAAGGAGTCCAACAGGACACAAGGATAGCAATATAATGAATTGGGTTGCAAGATCGCATGAGTTTACTGTGTAAATCCAGCTGAAACTAAGCTTTGACTCCCCTCCAGTGGCGACAAATAGTAATTACAACTACTATCAAGATATTCTGTTTTAAATCCCTACTCTACTATACGATGTATATATACAAGTGCCTCTGATAACATATGACTTAAAAATATATTAAACAGTGTATGTTTTACTTCAAATCCGAATATCTCTCCAGCACCTCCATTACTTAATGCGAAAGTTAGCTTAGCTATAATATAAAAATCAGATATGCAAATAGCGATTGATGGGAATATCACCATATTTTGTAAAGGATATTGTCCCAAAAGCAGTAATGCTAGCTCAATTCAATTCACAGGCTTATAAAAACATAAGTAAATGACAGCTATACCCTAGAGTGCTCTATTACAGAATGGTTCCGCAGTGTGTCAACTGTTAATGTCTGACTGCGTTGCAGAGTTCCCTTCATCTCAGGCTTCCAGCTTCATGAGCCACAACAGAATTATATGTGATTTAGCTTGTTCTCCCGTATAACATCAAATCAAACAGCCACATAACAGAGCTGGGAGAACATCCTTTTCTATCCTATGCCTGTCCTTCAGGACGTTATTGTAAGCCTGGGGTAGAGAGTCCCAGTAAATGCCGGGGAAGCCTTGTGCCAGATTGCGAGGATCAAGTAGAGCAGTGTTCGCTGGAAGGGAATTTGCACCGATGCTGTCTTCATTCCTAGATCTGGGAGTAGTAATAGTATGGAGGTTATGTCAAACTTTTTTGACAGGTGGACACGCCCCTTTCTCCTCCCCTAAACCCGCCCCTTTCCACTCCCACTTTTACGCCCCTTTTTTATATCAATTTGATATAAAATTGATATAAAAAGGGGGGTTTTGATACGAATTTGATATAAAATCGATATTAAAGAAGTGTTTTTAATACGTATTTGATATAAAATTGATATTAAATAGTTTTTTTTATTAGGATTTGGATTAAAAGGTTATAAGAGGTTATTAAGCTTATTTTGATATGGTTGATTAGGAGCTTTATAAAAGACTATAAAGTTTATTTAATTTAAAAAAGGTATAAAGTATACTTTGATATTGTATTCTATTAAAAGGGAGATATAAAATCTTAATATATATATCCTCTATAATGTTCAATAGGTTTAATAAGGCATGTCAGGACTTGTCTTTTGCCAGAAATTCTAACATTATGTTAGGGCCGTGTCTTTTAACCAAAAACAATGAGGCGTGCCAGGACTTATCTTTTTGTCACAAAAATGTTATGTGGCATGTTAGGACATGTATTTTACTCAAAACAGACTAATATCTCACACGTATTTCGTAAAAATCATATAAATCAATGATTTATGAAATAGCTGTATACTGCCTAAAGAATGGAGTCTGCTAACGTCAATCGTGGACTTGTATTAAGCAAGAGAAAACCAAAAAGGAAGCGTCGAGCTACGTTTCCACCAATTTCATCACAATTCATAAGCAAAAAGATGTCATCCACTGAGCGTCTTGATGTTTTCTGTTTCTTTTTGGGCCTGTGTATCACCTTTTTGCTTATGAATTGTGATGAAATTGGTGGAAACGTAGCTCGACGCTTCCTTTTTGGTTTTCTCTTGCTTAATACAAGTCCACGATTGACGTTAGCAGACTCCATTCTTTAGGCAGTATACAGCTATTTCATAAATCATGTTTTGAGTAAAATACATGTCCTAACATGCCACATAACATTTTTGTGACAAAAAGATAAGTCCTGGCACGCCTCATTGTTTTTGGTTAAAAGACACGGCCCTAACATAATGTTAGAATTTCTGGCAAAAGACAAGTCCTGACATGCCTTATTAAACCTATTGAACATTATAGAGGATATATATATTAAGATTTTATATCTCCCTTTTAATAGAATACAATATCAAAGTATACTTTATACCTTTTTTAAATTAAATAAACTTTATAGTCTTTTATAAAGCTCCTAATCAACCATATCAAAATAAGCTTAATAACCTCTTATAACCTTTTAATCCAAATCCTAATAAAAAAAACTATTTAATATCAATTTTATATCAAATACGTATTAAAAACACTTCTTTAATATCGATTTTATATCAAATTCGTATCAAAACCCCCCTTTTTATATCAATTTTATATCAAATTGATATCAAAAAGGGGCGTAAAAGTGGGAGTGGAAAGGGGCGGGTTTAGGGGAGGAGAAAGGGGCGTGTCCACCTGTCAAAAAAGTTTGACATAACCTCCATACTATTACTACTTCTGGGGATCGAGTACTGAGGTAATCAGAATAAAAAGTAGCACTTTCAGAGTGTGTTTTCCTTTCTGGCAATAGCTTGGGGATCAGCGAGGCTTGCTTCCAATCATTAGGCTGCTGGACACCAATTCGCCTCTCATAAGGGTCAGACTTCAAACATAAGTCTCCTGCCTCCTCTGTGATAAGTGGCGACTCACTCTGTAGTGCATCATTGTATTGCGCTGATCCACAAGAAAGCACGCCATCCGGTTCTCCCCTGGACTGCTACGAAGCTTCAGGATTAGGTAAGTCCATAGTAGACTGCAAAGACTCAGTAAAGCGGAGCAGATACTGCTGCAGGAGAGCCCTGATATCATCCAGGAGGTAGTAAGCGGATACCATAATGGTCTGTGGAATGATACAGCCGTATACTGCTTTTGCTAATTATCCTCCTCACGCAGTGAAAAGATGGCTGCTCTTGGAAGGCCTCACCCAGCTCCGTCGTCAAAACAAACAGGATAACTTGACTCCTCAATGTCCCCTGAACTCCAGGTTTCTTAGTTAAGATCCGTAAGCTAATGGGCACCTTGTGAGTTTTAAGTAGGCTGAGGTGAGAGGCCAAAAATATATTTTTTAGTAATATACAGCCGGAGCTGTGGCAGCATGCGACCTCTCAGACTCAGGGCTAGCTCTGCCCCCAAACTATCATATGTTTTTAATTGATTGGTTTATCGCCTTTCCTTTATATCAATTTGATCTTCGTCAATATGTGTGTATATATATAAGAAGATTGAAAATATTCGAAAATATGTTAATATTAAAGAATGATCGATCCTTATATTGTGTATTATTCTCATTGTTTATGCCAGCATGGGCGGAAATTGTTCCACTCATGTCTCTTCCGGTTTAAACCTATTTGTCTACGGATGATCTTAATAGAATGAATGACAAAAAAGAGGAAATAAACAGCGCTTGACCTATACTAAATATAGGATAGCTAGGGATATTATTCAATTGGACATACTCTATATCAAAAAATATGATTATATAGGTATTGAATCGTGGAATACGTGAGGATTGAAGTATACAATAATTTATTGAATATACAAATTATCTAATCATACATAAAATGCTGATGCGGTTTTTTAACATTTAAACATATAAAAACATCAGGGAAAACAATCGGAATTCCAAATATAAAAAAGAGGAGAGGACGTCTCCTCCTCCTCACTTAAAAATAGATAGAAGTAAAATTACACCTTAAATGTATCACCTAAAACCTGTTGGGGTTATTATTTATCGTTGTATATACCCTTCTTTATATCAGAGAATATTGCACTCCACCTTAAAATGCACTTGTCAAAGTTGCAAATCACTTATTTTTGTTTTTGTTGCAGTTCACTCTTCAATGTTGCAATTCACTTATGGATGTTACAATTATATCCTTAGTGTGTGGGTTACAGTGAAATAGTAGCAATGAATCTTGAAGATAGATATTTATTCTCACAGCATTCACACTTTAAGTGGTCTTGTATTTCAATAGGAATAATGTCCCGATTTATAAAAGCAACAATTTTCCAAAAGACTCTGCAATAATTGTGTAGAGAACTCAGTAATAATTTGCGATATTTGACGTTAAGAATTTAGCATAAATATGCATGAATTCCAAGTTTAAAATGTTAATAGTTGTTGTCGGGTGGAGAGGTAACTCCAAAACATCAAATGTAGTTAGATGTGAAAAGTTCAGCATTAAAAGTTCAGCATTAAAAGTTCAGCATAAAAAGTTCAGTGCGAGATTGATTTTAACAAGCGGGTATACTTTACCGATCATCTGCTGTTTGGATTACAGCGTGGATCATATGGCGTCCCTGTGGCCTTGTATCGACCTGTCGGTTTGTGCTCTCACCTCTGACCTTGGTGTGATGATGTCACGGTTTCTCGTCCACGAAAAAATCACTACCACTTTGGTCTCTCCAGGTGTCCACTTTACTTTGGGGTGTATCGGTATCCCTTCCGCTTAATAGAATGAATAAAGTTTAAATTCTATATGAAACCCATCTGTATACTTTTCGGACTCCCAAAGTTGTGTTCTCAAGGGGATGTTGTCTTGATATTGACAACCTCCTTCATCCGATATCGGTGGAAGTGACGTGACACAGTTACGTCACTTCCGTCTTGTTCTCATGGGAAATTTTTGTGACCGGAAGTGGCGCATGACGTTAATAGCGTCACATCCCTCTATATCTCGTATATCTACATTATGCTTTCCTTTAGGTGGAATGTGGGCGTAGAAATTTAAACAGGGAGGGAGGAGTCAGAAAGAAATCATATGTGTATGGGCAAACAGGCAAACAGAAGCCTTAAATAGAGAGCTGAGAATTTAAATGTATTATTTATTTAGAATTTATACTTTATTCATTCTATTAAGATCATCCGTAGACAAATAGGTTTAAACCGGAAGTGACATGACTGGAACATATGTAATTTCCACCCATGCTGGCATAAACAATGAGAATAATATACAATATAAGGATCGATCATTCTTTAATATTAACATATTTTTGAATATTTTTAGTCTTCTTATATATATACACACATATTGACGAAGATCAAATTGATATAAAGAAAAGGCGATAAACCAATCGATTAAAAACATTTGATAGTTTAATAATGAAAGGGCCAATTCTGGTATAAACATAAGGGTCACATGACAGGAAACACAAGGGTCTCCTGACAGGAAGCATATCCCCATAGAAGGTTTGGCTATCACTTTGGCGCCAAAATGATTTGCAAACCATTGGTTAGTATAGGATATAAATAGGCTACCATTATACACCATATCTAGTCTTGAGAAATGCCCATGTTTAGGGCCAAAACGCGCTGACAGTATGTGGTAAGCCTATTTCTTTATTTTCAAATAGTCCTTAGCATTATTGCACTAGTGTACCTTTTTATTTTTAGGTTTCACAATATTACACATAGGAGGATCTCCATTGAGAAAATCAACATCCTCCAGTAGGATTTTCTATCATCCACTTTTGGAATTATTATCTAAGACATTTTTTACACTTTTACACTTTGGTATTTTTGTATTTTTATATTTTTGTACTTTTTCGTTTATTTTTTCAATTTTTTCACATTTTTTCACTTTCATCACCAGTTTTTAAGGCATCGGATTTATGATATTTTTGTATAGTGAATTCATCAACCTGCGGCACGACATCACTTGAGGATTCTACACAGATTTATTTTAGACTTCTATCACAGACTTCTCTTTTTGGGATTAATCAAATTATACCACTAACGTGGTCCGTTCACCATTTCCATTATATTATATTGTTTTTTTACCTGTTGTACTGTTTTTATATGATTTTATATATCTTATATAGATATATTTTTTATATATATTTTTAGATTTAGAGCTCATTGTACACATGGATCCATGTTATGTACTATAATATTGTTAAGTAATACTCTTTTTATGGATATAGAATAAATATGTTTTAATAGATACAGCATTGTAATAGATACAGTATTCTATTAATAACCATACATATGATTGTACTCATATAGGTTTTGAGATAGAACCACGAACATTGCACATACTCACCCTAATCTGCCTCAGCCTTTTTCAGTGCGCTTCTAATTATACCTTATTATCTATTCTCTCTGGGGTAGCTAGGTACCTTTAGGAGCATTATAGGCAGACATACACCTAGCGCTGGGTTAACCCACAGTTTTCATTTAATTTTACTCAAACACAAACCTATAAATAACAAACTTCAGATCTGAAAACTCAGCGCAAATAGAGCGCAAAAACCAACATCTGAGTGTAGCAATGAAATAAAACACATATATCTTTAATATAATCAAAATGCACTCATATAGATCCACCTCAAACATATGAGGTATGATTAAAATGTTGTCTCAGACGTCCCTCTAGGCTAATCAGCGTCTTCTTTGTAATATAAGTATAATCAATTGTCCGTGAGAGGCCCTGCCCACCTCAACTTACATGCTCAATATATAGTGAATGCTTGACCCTCCTCCTTATTTCATTTGGGTACACCAGCTCAACAATTTAAACAATATGCAGACAACATTTGATACTTTGTTCATAATGCATATTGTGTATCCAAAAAATGCCTCCCAGGTTTCTACAATGGAATATATGCAACTCTTACATTAAACTCATGCATACGTATATATGTATATATTTGTGGATCAGCAAACCATATGAACATAAAATAAATACATATAATATTCTTAAATTTGCATTTTCCCTCACATATACCCATATGTGTTTGTTTCTGTCATTTATTTATTAAAAATATTTTTTAAATTTAAATGTAATACTTAAAATGTTTTCCATTTAAAAGCATAGATGATTAATATTATTAAAAATTACAAACACTCATTTCATAGTGGGTTCAAACTTTTTCTTTCATAATTCAGATAGAACATACAATTTCAAACAACTTTCCAATGTACTTTGATGATCTAATTTGCTTCATTCTTTTGGTATCCTTTGCTGAAGGAGCAGTAACTGGGAGCTAGCGGAAAGCCAGAGAGGAGGTATAAATGTGTAGCCACCAATCAGCAGCTTCAGAGTCTACCTAGCTATATTTTTCAGCAAAAGATACAAAGTGAACAAAACAAACAGGATAGTAGAAATATTTTGGAAAGTTTTTAATAATTGAATGACACAAAAAATGTAGGGTTTCCTGTCCCTTTAATAGGCAAATTAAAACATTAATGATATTTGTATGGTTACAAAAACATCTGCTACTACTCATGTAAATCAATTGCTTTTACTGTATGTTATCTTCATTTTTGGACAGAAAATGATTATTTACACTGGAATTGTGCATCACAGCTAACAATTTGTATCAGTTTATGTTTTTTACGTCATTTTCTTAATTAATAAAATGAACAGAAAACTAGTCCTGTGTGTGTTTTTTTCTAAGCTTATGGGATGAGTTCCCTGTACGCAGATTATATAAACATTTACAGGCACAACATAAATGCCTCTGACTGTGTTAAATTTGAAAATTCTATTATAGTTTAAACCCTTAAAGGGACATAAACGTGTAAAAACAAAATGCTGTAATGTGTTATAAGCAAGTAATAGTTCAATAATGAAATGCTCTAACTGTATTTAATCCCTGCAAATTGGTAAACACATAGATAAAGGGACATGCAACCCAAAATGTTTCTTTCATGATTCAAATAGAGCATGCAATTTTAAACAACTTTCCAATTTACTAATTTTATCTAATTTGCTTCCTTCTTTTTGTTGAAAAAAGGAGCAGGGAGCTAGCTGCTGTTTGGGGGCTACACATAAATGCCTTTTGCCATCCTATGTGTTTAGCTAGCTCCCAGTAGTGCATTGCAACTCTTTCAATACAGGATACCAAGAAAATTAAGCAGAATTTGTAAAAGAAGTAAATTGGAAAGTTGTTTATCAATGCATGCTCTCTCAGAATTATGAAAAAAAATAAAGATTTCGGGTTTCAGCTCCCTTTAAAGTCTGCTTAGTGCCTAACTGTTTAAAATATAATGAGATAGTCTGGTACAC
>NC_069505.1:544911261-544926261 GCF_027579735.1 Bombina bombina | reverse complement strand
TGGGCTTATCTACATTGGAGAGACGACTCAGAGAGTGAGGGACAGAATAGTCCAACATAAATCTAATATCAGGACAGGAGATTTAAAGGCCCCAGTTGCCCACCATTTTCTAAGTAAAGGTCACTCTATTGCACAATTAAGATTCCAAATAATAGATTACATACAGAGCCCTAGACGTGGTGGCAATAGAGAATTGCTTCTCAGAAAACATAAGGCATTTTGGATTAATAAATTAAATTGCTTAATCCCCAATGGTATGAATAGGGAACTAGATTTAAGTGTATTCTTATAAAGTAACATATTTATATCTTTGCACAATTCCCTTTCTGGCATTTAATTCTGTATTTTGACATTTTGATATCTGCTCTTCAACAAATGTGATTGTTCTCTTTTTTTAGAAAAATATTTTTTTGTAAAATAAAATTGAATGTTTGATATAGGTTAGACCACTAGATGGCAATAGAGGTTAAGTAAAATGTATGCCTTAACAATTAAGCGAAAAGGTGTGGTCTCACCTGGCTGATGGCTATTTAAAGGTGATTAAGCTTAACAAACACTATGTGAACATGACTAAGGGATGACTACCCGAAACGTCGTTCTATTTTAACCTGCTCCTACTATGTGTTAAATAAAGGAACTTTTTATATGACAAGTGGTGCTGCAGTGATCTTTGCAGTGATCCTGTGCTAGCTTGCACACACCCTGGGTCTGAGTGCTGGATTTCTATTTTGTTTTCTACTTTTTAAACATAGATATTGACAACAGGTAAGAGCCATAGGCCCAGCAAGTCTGCCCAATATTTCCTAAAAGTATAAACTCATCTAGTTCGTAGGATAGCCTTATGCTTGTCCCAGGCATTCTTAAAGTCCCCATACAGTGTTTGTCATTACCACCTCTTGTGGAAGTTTATTCCATGAATTAATCACTCTTTCTGTGAAGAAGTGCTCACGCCAGAAACTACTACCCTTTAGCTTGAGCTCATGACCCCTTGTTCTTGAATTTTCCATTTTATGTAAAATACCCACAGCCTCAGTTTTACTAAGCCCTTTAACGTACTTGAAAGTTGCTATCATATCACCTCTTTCCCTTCTCTCCTCTAAGCTATACATATTTAGGTCATTGAGCCTCTCCTGGTAAGTTTTATTTTTTAGACCATGTACCATTTTGGTAGCCTCCTTTGCACAGATTCCAGTGTGTTTATATCATTCTGGAGATATAGGGGCCAATTTACCAAAGTGCGAGCGGACATGATACTATGTAGCGTATCATGTCCGCCGCACATCGATAAATGCCGAGGGCATACGCTGTCGGCATTTATCAATACACAAGAAGTTCTGGTGAACTGCTTGTGCAATGCCGCCCCCTGCAGATTCGCAGCCAATCGGCCGCTAGCAGGGGATGTCAATCAGCCCAATCGTATAAAATCAGGCGGATTAAAGTCCGCAGCCTCAGAGGCAGCGGACTAGTTATGGTGCAGCGGTCTTTAGACTGCTGCTTCATAACTACTGTTTCCAGTGAGCCTAAAGGCTCACGCGGAAACAAGGACATCAAGCTCCATTCAGAGTTTAATCATTCGGCCCCATGGCCTCCAGAACTGCACACATTACTCAAGATTAGGCCTAACTAATGATCTATAATGTGGCACCTTACTATTTCTGCTGTAGATACCTCTACCAATCAAGTATTCTGCTGGCCTTACTCGCTGCATTACTACATTGTTTGCTAAATTTTAAATAATCTGAAATAATAATCTCCAAATCCGTAGCTCATTTGTAACAGTCAGTAAAGTGTCATTGAGTCTATAATTAACATTTGGATTTTTCTTCCCTAAATACATAAGTTTACACTTTGCGATGTTAAACTTTAGATCCCAGTCATTTGTCCAATCCTCCAATTTTCTACCCCCCTGGAACATCTACTCTATTAAAAATGTTGTATCATCTGTAAACAGAAACACTTCTACCTGTAGCCATTTGCTGATATCTCTGATAAACATGTTAAACAAAACAGGCCCCAGAACCGACCCCTGAGGAACACCACTAGTAACAGCCCCCATCTGCTTATTGTACTCCATTTACTAAGACACTTTGTTTTCTGTCCATAAGCCAGCCTTTTTCTTTCAACTTGTAATATGCGCACTACTCCAGCGCGCAAATGGCTTACTGCTAGCAGAGTTAGCACACGAGCGGGATCAATAAATGCCACTCCACTAATAATCTGGCCCTTAGTGGGGTTCAGCACTTAGATATAAGCTATGGTGTTGAAGTAATGTGTAAGATTAAAATTGCACATGTACACACATTGGGGCATATTTATCAAGCTCCGAATGGATGCCCCGTGTTTCTGGCGAGCCTGCATGCTCGCCAGAAACAGCAGTTACGAAGCAGCGGTTACAAAGACCGCTGCTCCATAACCTGTCTGCCTGCTCTGTGCAGGCGGGCAGACATCGCTGGAAATCAACCCGATCGAGTACGATCGGGTTGATTGACACCCCCCTGCTGGCGGCCCATTGGCCGCGAGTCTGCAGGGGGCGGCGTTGCACCAGCAGCTCTTGTGAGCTGCTGGTGTAATGCTGAATATGGCGAGCGTATTGCTCGCCGTATTCAGCGAGGTCTGTCGGACCTGATCGGCACTGTCGGATCAGGTCCGACAGACCTTGATAAATAGAGGCCATAGTGTACAAACACATGTATACACATGTATAAAAACATACACATATATTTATACACATGCAAATACACAGCTTTGAGTGTTTTCCTGTCCACCAGCTTGCCATATACCATATACCTTCAAACCTTTTACATTTAATATGTAAACATATAACTGAAATACATTATTTTAATAATGTTTAATGTGATTTGCTGTGCATATTTTCAAGTGTTAATACTTTACATCTGGTCTCCAAAAGCACTACATTTGTCAGTGTTATTGTGTGTTCTGGTTGAGCTTAACACTAAAACAATTAACACTTAAAGGGAATAAACTTTTATGATTCAGATAGAGCAGCAGTTTTAAGACACTTTCCAATTTACTTCCATTATCAAATTTTGCACAGTCTTTTTATATTCACACTTTCTGGGGAACAAGATCTTACTGAGCATGTGCACAAGCTCACAGGGTATACGTATACTAGTCTGTGATTGGCTGATGTCTGTCACATGATACAGGGGGCCGGAAAATGGGAGGGAAAAAATTGTAAGAAAAAAATCTACTTCTTATTGTAAATTCAGAGTAAGTGCTATTGCATTGTCTTTTTATTATGTACTGGTTATGTAATTCTACTGCATTGAGTGGTCCTTTAAGTCACCACTTGTAATATGAGCATTAAAGGGACCTATAACCCCATTTTTTCCTTTCATTATTGAGAAAGAACATACACTTTTAAAGAACGTTCAAAACTACTTTTGTTATCTAATTTTCTTTGTTTCCTTGTTGTCCTTTGTTGAAAAGCAGGAAGGTAAATTCATATATGGCAGAAGTTTTTCAACAGTGTTATACATTAGTAAGAGCACTAGATGGCAGTACTATTTCCTGTCATATAGTGCTCTAGACATATGCACACTAGCTATCTAGGTATCTCTTCAACAATGAATAACATGAAAACGAAGCAAATTTGATAATAGAAGTAAATTGGGAACTTTTTTTAAATTGAATGTTTTATCTGTATCACGAAAGAAAAAAAATGAGTTTCATGTCCCTTTAATAGGGTTCCCCAAGCTATCCATTAAAAGTATAGGGTGTGTTATAAAATGTTGGCTGTGCTAAGATTCAATGTATAATCATTTTTACCATCAATGTATTATAAAAGATTATGTGCTGAATATTTTGGAAATGTTTCAAGAGGCCAACATTTTAATAAGTTAGTATATTAATATAAGTTTGTATCTTCCTTGTTCAAAAATAAGACCAAACCAGGTGCAAAAGTATATACCCTAGAAGAAAAATAAAGAAAATCTGGAGGTTGTTAGAGAGGAAAAAGAAAGTAAAAAATAATACAGTGAAAGAGAAAAACAGAGAGAAATCAAAAGAAACAGAAATATAGATAGATAGATGATAGATAGAAAAATAGATAGATGATAGATAGATAAATAGATAGATAGGTGACCATTTGTGGACTGCAGTCTCCACGTCATGCCACAGATATTCAATGGGGTTTAAGTCTGGGCTCTGACTAGGCCATGCAAGGGCATTCACCTTTTTCTCCTTCAACCACTGTGTGGTCATTTTTCCTGTGTGCTTTGGGTCATTGTCACTTTGGAAGGTAAACCTTCTTCCCATTGACAACTTTCTGGCAGAGGGCAGCAGATTTTTCTCAAGAATATGACGGTCTTTTGCCCCATCCATTATTCCTTCTATCCTGACAAGTGCTCCAGTGCCTGCTGCAGAGAAACACCCCCATAACAGGATATCACCACCTCCATACTTTACTGTAGGTATGGTGTTATTTGGATGGTGAGCTGTATTGGATCTCCTCCAGACATATTGTTTGGTTTTGAGGCCAAATAATTCAATTTTAGTCTCTTCTAACCATAACACCTTTTTCCATGTGGCCTCAGAATCTCCTAGGTGTGTTATGGCAAAGCTCAGTCGTGACTGCATGTGGCCTTTCTTGAGGAGTGGCTTTTTTCTTGCAACCCTCCCATACAAGCCAGATTTGTGGAGAATTTATGATATTGTTGTCACATGCACACAATGACCCCTCTTTGTCATAAATTCCTGCAACTGCTTCAGAGTTGCTGTGGGCCTCTTGGTAGCCTCTCTGACCAGCTTTCTTTCTGGCTCTGTCACCCAGTTTGGAGCGACGTCCTGATCCAGAGAGGGTCTCTGTGTTGTACCAAATACCTTCCACTTCTTAATAACAGACTTCACTGTGCTTCTAGGCATTGATAAAGCCTTTGATATTTTCTTGTATCCATCTCCTGACTTGTGCGTGTCCACAACATTATTCCGGAGATCTTTTGGCAGTGCCTTGCCACCCATAGTTGATTGTTTGCTTCAGTTGCACTACCAGGGACTGAGGTGCTCCAGGAAAGCTCTTTTCATGTTGGTTTAATCAATATGCCCACAGCTGATCACAGTTGAAGGTCAAATGGCTTTGTGTGTGCCTTTGAAAATGTGATTAGGTACACCTGATTGAGTTTACAGGTAATTTTAGAAGTGGGTTATCCTTTTTCCAACTCAGTGATTCTGTTTTTAAATTGTCTTTATTTTTGCCTGACATGTTGGTGTTATATCTTTCACTTGGATGTTATAAGTTGCACTGAGTAATTACAACTCAATAAACAAAAACTGTGTCTTTGGATTATTTTCAAGGGGGGTGATTATTTTCAATACCCACTGTAGATAGATGATCGATAGATAGATAGATGATAGATAATCGATAGGTAGATAGATAGATAGATAGATAGATAGATGATAAATAACAGATAGATGGAGAGATGATATATAGATAGACAGACAGACAGACAGACAGACAGACAGATAGATAGATAGATAGATAGATAGATAGATAGATAGATAGATAGAAAAGGACAAACAAAAAGAAAAGGTATTAAATATCATACGGCTAGATTACAAGTTTTGCGGAATGAGTGAAAAAGCAGCGTTAAGGCTCTTTTTCACTACCGCTGGTATTACGAGTCTTGTAGGTTTAGGGCACCGCACACTTTTTTGGCCATAACGCAACGTAATTACCGCAGCTTTTAAAAAGTCCTTTTCCAATGGGACTTCCATAGCGCTGGTATAGTTACATTGTAGCTAGCTTAGGTTTAATTTTTATTTCACAGGCAAGTTTGTATTTATTTTAACTAGGTAGAATAGTTACTAAATAGCTATTAACTATTTAATAACCACCTAGCTAAAATAAATACAAACTTACCTGATTGGAACAGCTAATAGAATGCAAGCTCAATCCTATTGGCAGATTGGATCAGCCAATAGGATTGAAGCTCAATCCTATTGGGTAATTGCATCAGCCAAGCCCAATAGGATTTTTTCACGTTTAATTCCGATTGGCTGATAGAATTCTATCAGCCAATCGGAATTCAAGGGACGCCATCTTGAATGACGTCACTTAAAGGAACCTTCATTCTTCGTTAGCCGTCAAGAGAAGAGGATGCTCTGCGCCGGATGTCTTGAAGATGGACCCGCTCCACGCCGGATGGATGAAGATAGAAGATGCCATCTGGATGAAGACTTCTGCCCAGCTGGATGAAGACTTCTGCCCGGTTGGGTGAAGACTTCTGCCGCTTCGTTGAGGAGTACTGTCGGCTTCGTTGAGGATGGATGTCGGGTCTTCAAAAACTGTAAGTGGATCTTCGGAGGTTAGTGTAAGGTTTTTTTAAGGGTTTATTGGGTGGGTTTTATTTTTAGATTAGGGCTTTTGGGCGGAAAAATAGCTAAATGTCCTTTAAAGGGCAATGCCCATCCAAATGCCCTTTTCAGGGCAATGGGGAGCTTAGGTTTTTTAGTTTGGGGGGTTGGTTGTGTGGGTTTTACTGTTGGGGGGTTGTTTGTATTTTTTTTTTACAGGTAAAAGAGCTGATTTATTTGGGGCAATGCCCCACAAAAGGCCCTTTAAAGGGCTATTGGTAGTTTAGTTTAGGCTAGGGTTTTTTTATTTGGGGGGGTGCTTTTTTATTTTGATAGGGCTATTAGATTAGGTGTAATTAGTTTAAATATCTGATCATTTCTTTTTTTATTTTGTGTAATTTAGTGGGGGGGGTTTGTAATTTAGATAATTGTATTTAATTTATGTAATTGATTTAATTGTAGTGTAAGGTTAGGTGTTAGTGTAAGACAGGTTAGGTTTTAATTTATAGGTAAATTTGTACTTATTTTAGCTAGGTAGTTAGTAAATAGTTAATAACTATTTAGTAACTATTCTACCTAGTTAAAATAAATACAAACTTGCCCGTGAAATAAAAATAAAACCTAAGCTAGCTACAATGTAACTATTAGTTATATTGTAGCTAGCTTAAGTTTTATTTTACAGGTAAGTATTTAGTTTTAAATAGCTATTATTTAGTTATTAATAGTAAGTTTTATTTAGATTTATTTTAATTACATTAAAGTTAGTGGGTGTTAGGGTTAGGGTTAGACTTAGATTTAGGGGTAAATAAATTTAGTATAGTGGCGGCGACGTTGGGGGCGGCAGATTAGGGGTTAATAAGTGTAGGCAGGTTGCGGCGAAATTGGGGGCGGGAGATTAGGGGTTAATAACATTATGTAGGTGTCGGCGATGTTGGGGGCAGCAGATTAGTGGTTAATAAGTATAATGTAGGTGTCGGCGATGTTGGGGGTGGCAGATTAGGGGTTAATAAGTATAATGTAGGTGTCGGCGATGTCGGGGGCAGCAGATTAGGCGTTAATAAGTGTAAGATTAGGGGTGTTTAGACTCGGAGTTCATGTTAGGGTGTTAGGTGTAAAAATAAATTTTCTTTCCCCATAGGAATCAATGGGGCTGCGTTACGGAGCTTTTACGCTGCTTTTTTGCAGGTGTTAGGCTTTTTTTTAGCCGGCTCTCCCTATTGATACCTATGGGGAAATCGTGCATGAGCACGTAAAACCAGCTTACCGCAGCTTTCAGCAGCACTGGTATTGGAGTGCGGTATGGAGCTCAATTTTGCTCTACACTCACTTATTGCCTGATAAAGCCGGGTTTTTGTAAACCTGTAAATACCAGCGCTGTAGGGAAGTTAGCGGTGCAAATAACTTGCAAGTTAGTACCGCACCACTCATAACGCAAAACTCTAGCCGATAATTAGTTAAGATACCTTATAAACATACTGAAAATGATGATAACAAATATTTTGTTATAGGAGAGAAAAAAAAGTCTATAAAGAAATTGGCCTATTTATATTATATGAAACACATAATAGGGAATTAATATGGTGCAGATTGAGGGGGGGGTGGGAAAGCAGAGGCGTAACTAGAAACCACAGGGCTCAGGTGCAAGAATCTAAGAAGGGCCCCCCCCCTCCACCCACCCCCACCACCCCCAAAAAAAAGTGAATTTGATATATATCTTTTTTTATTTTTTTTACATTTAACACAGAAAAAATGTGAATCAGATTACATGTCTGCAAAAAGAGGTACCCTGTGCCCACAGTCTGTAAGATGGTCTGGCCCCTATTACTGTATATAGTGACACTGTTTAACCCACCAGTATTATATATAGTGAGTCAATGACACAGTCTGTAATCTGCCGGTGAGATTACTGGCCTGCCCCTACCTGCCCAAGTACTTTATAAAGTGACCACAGTAGTCTGCGACATAGTCCAGCCCCCCTACTGTATATAGTGGTAGTGTATAGTGCAACAGTTTACCCCTTCCCCCCATGCTGTAGTAACAAGGTCTGTAATTTGCTGGTTCCACAAACACACAAACATACATGCATAAATACACACAATGGCACATACATACACACACACACACACATAAACACCAATGGGTAAAACAGAAAGACTAACCCTTGTAGTCAGAGACACTAGTGAAGCATTATGTCACACTCACATGATACCAGTGCAGGCAGTTCAACGTTTTTCATAAATATTTTTTTTCTTTTAAGCTGGGTCATCACCCTTGGGGGCCCAGTCGCAATTGCGACCCCTGCACCCCCTGTAGTTTCGCCCCTGGAGGAAAGGATAGAGAGATAAGGATTGAGAGGATAAAGAACCAAATAAGTAAACTATAAGTTAATTAACAGAACATAAAAAAACACATTTTGGTTGTGCAATGAAGCTTAATTTATTTTCTTAGTTATATCATTATGTTTCTAATGTTTTAAAATGTAATAAAATATTACATTATAAAAGTTTTAAACATTGTAATCTTGAAATTTACAGAAAACTTGAGATACAATGCACCCAAATCAGACCACGGTGACGTATTTTATCATTAAAGGGATTTCCGACCTCCCAGAGCTACAGATGCCAATCTTCATTTTTTTTCTGCTTATTTATTTAACCGCAGTTGGTGGAAACATCTCAATACTTTTACTCGTCTGCTCGGAACCTAAACTACAAATTCCCATGTATTTCTTCCTTTGTAATTTGTCAATGATGGATCTCTTTTCTACGACCATTACCCAACAAAAAGTGCTTATTGCCTATATATCGGGGGATAAAACTATTCCCTTTATGGGTTGTATGGCACAAATGTATATATTTCTGTCCATAGCCTGTGATGAGTTTTTGATACTAACGGCAATGAGTTATGATCGATATGTAGCCATCTGTAACCCTTTACATTACCCAATGGTCATGAACCGTAGAGTCTGTCTTCTGTTGGCCACTGTCTGCTGGATGTTGGGATTTCTAGATGCATCACCTCATCTTTGGTTACTATCGAACTTTTCTTGCTATAGGTCCAATGAAATTAATCACTACTTCTGTGATATTGTTCCTCTTATGAAACTTACTTGTAATGATACCTCTATACTGGAAGTTTATACAGTGATAGCTGGATTTACAATGGTCGGCTTAATTCCTTCTTTACTTACCGTCACCTCTTACGGTTTTATTATAAACACTGTTTTGAGAATTCGTACTAACGCAGGAAGACGTAAAGCCTTTTACACATGTTACTCACACCTCACTGTTGTTATACTTCTTTATACATCACTTTTCTCCCAATATACAAAACCAACTTCTGAGGACAACTCAAATACTAAAAAACTGTTATCTCTCTTTAATACAGCTGCAGTGCCTGTGTTAAATCCTTTAATTTACAGCTTAAAAAACAAGGATGTCAAGTCAGCAGTGAGACGGCGGCTGCAGTGTTGTAAAGCTATTTTTTGAATGGGTTCCTAGAGATTCAATTTTACCTTTAATATGTTCTTCATCTAATAATATCTCCTCTAACACTTAGATGTCCTGAATTCACTCTATCCTCATGTGAATACAATAAGAAGCATGGATGTATAGCGCTATGAGTATAGCTCCAAATTTTAGGTTAACAGAGAATGTATGAATAATGACTTTGTAAACAACAATAAATATAAAATTGTCATTATTGTCATGGTTATGATTTCATGCTTTGAAAAAAAAATAGAGGGTATTTTTTACTCCCCCCTCATTTAAAACAAACAATCATTTATAGAGATGAACCAGAACCAGACCTGGATACATTAAGTCACATTTATGAAGGTGTGGGAGGACAGGATTTCTGGGCAAGGAACCTGTCCACTCACATTCAATGTTCATGATCCAGCATCAACTGGCAGAATTTAAGAGTGCTCAAGAGCTCTCTTTTGCAATACAGACTCCCTGCTTTCATGAACTAATAGCATATAAGCAGGGGTTGCCAGTCACCCCATTTGGATCAGTTCAGGATGATTTTTTATGTAAATATTTTTTATTGAGGTTTAAGTCTTGGCATACAATACGCTTCAATAAACTTTAGTTATAATACAGAACAAAGACTTAGAGTACACCACATTGGCTAATAAAAAGAAGTCCAGTACAAAGAAATCCAATAAACAAAAATTAAATAACATGCCAGCCAAAATGTAAAAATTCTGTATTACTCAAAAGACCACTCTTGGACCTTCTAAGCATAGGCAATAATGATAATAAGAGAGAAGGTACTCAGCTATAAAGGAGGCCGCTCTTGGACCTCATATGGTGAACCTAATTTTTAAAATTCTAAATCTCTAATACCTAGAGAACATTTAGCATATTAATCTCAGTTATGTATGTTTTGCTTACAGGTATACAGTATCTTAGAGCAACTTTGTAGAAGGCAAGGGCTTATGGGTATGAAAAGAGTCACTCTTGAGCTCAACTTATGGATTAGTGAAAAAAAAGTAGCCTACATATTATATAATGCTAAACAACTAAGCAAGGTAGGATAAACTGTGTATCCTTAATATAGTTAAAGGGCAATATGAGATAATACTCTTTGGGAGGGGAGGAGAACATATTGCTATTGGTTAATCAGGCCTTAAGTGCTAAAGGGAACAGTCTAAGTAAAACCTCTATAACCTGTAGACCCATTTTGATAGAGAACAAGTATACTGGATCACTGAATAAATATAGAGCCGGTGCGAATAACTAATACAAAGCTATAGTTTAACAAAAGCTTGAAAAACCTCTATTATATAAAGCAGTCACATGCAACACAGTAGTAGCTTAAAAAATATAATTCCCATATTATGAAAAGGAGTGTGTAAGTTCTTATATAAATATAGTAGTTCAGTGTAAAATGTTTCAGACCTACTATGTATAGCAACTATAAAGTATGGGATCCTTTCAGAGAGAACATGCTAATAGTATCATATGTTGTTCAATGTAATCATAGATTATAAACATATTAGAACTAATAGGGTCTAGACATCCACATTAATAAAACTATATTATTACTATATAGCCTTAAATTTATAAAGTCAAAATCATAATGATATATTACAAATATTAATAAAGTGAGATGTCATTTGAGGAGTTGCATATGGCTGAACTAGGGGGCTATAATAACAGCTCTATAATTACCAGCCAATAATATAATGTGCCCCATATGTGTCAAAATGTTGGGTACACTCATTGCAATATGAATAGTAAAGTTATATTAAGATGTATGTGTATAATTGGGTGTATATATATTTCAGTGATATAGACAATACGGATACCTATTATAAATAAGGCCATAAAGAGTAACTATATAACCCATTTAAACCGAATCCCAGAGTGTAGTTATTGAACTCAAATGTCAAAATAACCCATAAAAATATGAATATCTATTTGCGTACTGACCCATATTTGAGCAATACAGATATATTTATATGTATCAAATAATACCCTTAAAAACAGTACAATGATAATTTCATGGTTACCATTACTGATATGATATAACCCCAGATACACTCAGTATAAACCAAATAAGAAATAACATAATAGAAAATTGTATAAAGATACCCATTTTGGATCAGATTACGAGTGGCTTGCTAACAGTTGCACGCATGCTATTTCGGGGGTTTATAGCGGATGTTTGTGGGCGTTGGAGGTAGCACACAGTTACAAGGTGAAAATAAACTCAAGCGCAAATTATTTTAATGTGCGGCGGGATAGCTCGACCTCAGAGCTCTGGTTAACTTTTATATATATATATATATATATATATATATATATATATAAAAAATGTGTGTGTGTGTGTGTACATGTATTTATATGTGTGTATATATATATATATATATATATATATATATATATATATATATACTGTATATAGATATATGTGTGTGCATTGAAGCCCTTTGCAGTAAAGTAGCTGAAAACATGTAATATTCATATTTAATAAAGTGTTATACTGTGTTTTACTGTAAATATTTCACATTCCAATGTTCTTCACATAGGGGAATATGTTCTACGTATGTTTAAATAGATATTCCTATATATATCTGTATATATTTATACCTATATATAATGATATATATACTGTATAGGTATAGATATATACTTTACCAAAAATACAATATATATATATATATATATATATATATATGTGTGTGTGAAAATATGTATTTAGGAATCATTAGAACATACCCTTCTATGTGAAGAACATTCAAATGTGAAATATTAATATTTTTCAGTTTTGTGTAATGTTTCACAATCTATTGAAGCCTATGGGGCAATACGTTAATGCGATCGCGATATTCTAACTTAGCCTTTTTAGGCTTTTTAGCCTTGTTTTAGGGTTTAATTTGACCATTTATAAGTTTGGAAAATTGTGAAAGTCTTGTTTTATGAATTATACTTATTGTTCTATTTACGTATCATAGGATCCTACTTTTATGTATTTGTTTTATCTGTATGGTTTAAATATATAAAATATCTTTTTTTGAACACACATAGGACCGTTTTTCTATGGTAGACAAGGGTTTTAAACCTTTGGCGCAGGTTGTACATATCATTTTGTTTTTCTCTAGTTGTTTCTGTCTTTCTTTGGAGATATGTTATGTTATATGTTTTGGATAGATTTTCAGCACACTTATATCTAACCCTTTTTTGTTGTGCAAAGATGGAAAAATCATTTAATCGATGAGAAGCAAAGAAGAGCCAGGCTGAGGTTTACAAAAGACTATGAGGATTGGACAGTAGAGGACTGGAGTAAGGTCATCGTCTCTGATAAGTCCAATTTTCAAGCATTTGGTCATCTAATGGTTAAACAGAGACCTGGAGAGACATAAAAGCCACAGTGCCCTGCACTCATGGTGAAATTTGGTGTAGGATCAGTGATAATATGTGGGTGCTTCAGCAAGGCTGGAATCTGGCAGTTTTATCTTTGTGAAGGATGCATGAATCAAGCTGTGTACATCGTTATACTGAAAGAAAACTTGCTTCCTTCTGCTCTGTCAATGTTCCCCAACTCTGAGGATTGGTTTTTCCAGCAGGACAATGCTTCATGCCATACAGACAGGTAAATCAAGGTATCGATGGAGAACCACTAGATCAAAACTATGTCATGGCCAGCCCAATCTCCAATCCTGGACCCAATTGAAAACCTCTGGAATGTGATTAACAGGAAGATGGATTGTCACAAGCCATCAAACAAAGCTGAGCTTTTCACCAGGAGTGACATAAAGTTACTCAACAGCAATGTGAAAGACTGGTGGAGAGCAGCCAAGACGCATGAAAGCTGTGATTGAAAATCAAGGCTATTCCACCAACTATTGATTTCTAAACTCTTCCTAATTTAAAACATTAGTATTGCGTTGTTTATAAATGAATATGAACTTGTGTTCTATTTCATTATTCAAGGTCTGTAAACACTGCATCTTTAAATAAATGTTTTAAATGATAATATTTTTATTTGGAATGCAGTAAAAATGTTCTCAATAGTTTATAGCAGTGATTTTCAACCTTTTTCAAAATCACACATTGTAGCCTAATACAGCGCATATATATATATATATATATATATATATATATATATATATATATATATATATATATATACACAGTGTATATATATATATATATATACACACACACATTGTACTGTGCTGTCATACCACATGACTCCTACAAACTATACATGACATATTGACATTAATTCACAAACAATCATAATGATTGTCTGTGAATGAATGTCAATATGTCATGGCTGTAAATGATGCCTTATGAGCCTGTCACATAACACCCAATATTTCAAAATTTGAAAGAGGGACACCTCCGCACTCCAGTCCTCCGGTCATGTTCCTGGTGCTGAGAAGGAACGTGAGTGACGTGACCTGGCTGGAACTGTTCTGGAGGAGGAGCAAAGCATGGAGGATTGAAGTGTTACGTTGTGCTGCATGTAGATCCAGCACTAGACACGTGTTGTGGTGGGTGGGGGTTCCTTCCAAGTGTGAACACGGGTCGGGGAGGCGAGCTGCCGCTGCACAGTTACCCTCAGTCACCATCTCACTCAAAATAAAGAAACGGCCCAGAATAAAAAACAAGCAAAATTTAAAAAATATGTCACACTGTTGTCAGTCTGCCGCGACACACCTGAGGATCTCTCACGGCACACTAGTGTGCCACGGCACACTGGTTGAAAAACACTGGTTTATAGAATAAACAAAAATATTAATTTTACTTAAACACAAACCTATAAATAATATATAGTATATCCAGTGGTCCCTTAATTTATCCAGGGCTGTATATATATTATATATATATATATATATATATATATATATATATATATATATATATATATACATATATATATACTTGCCAGTCAAATACACCTTTTTATATACCATATCCCTTTGTAACCTTTTTTTTCCAAGATATCTTTAATATGAATGTTTATATACGTATGAGTGGGATACTTTGTTGTAAAACATTTTATGTGTTTTGTGAAACTCTTTTTAACCCTTACCGTTTATTTCAGGTCTCAGGTGGCACTAATTCTTCTAGCGCTAATTGGGCTTTCATTTTAGCGCAACCCATAGCTTTCAACTTGTAATGTCAGCTAAATTTAATGCGGTCGCTAAATCTATAAAAAGTAGTGGGTGTG
>NC_069505.1:544896261-544906261 GCF_027579735.1 Bombina bombina | reverse complement strand
ATATATACATACATACACATCTATAAATACATACATATATATATACATAAGCAGCAAAAAGGATATTGCAGACAGCGGTTGGTAGAAGTTAAAACGCAATCTTTATTGAACCAGTTTTAAAACACTCCAGAGGTCAGCACAGGTACATCACAACGAATAGTCCGCTAACATGTTTCGGCCTCAGGCCGTAATCATAGCTAAAAGACAATGCACCTGAGCCACTTAAAAAGGCACCAGGATCACCCTGATTGGGTAAAATCAAAAAACACGTTGTGTGAAGAATTAACCCTATGGGAACTTACATGAATTTATATATGTATATACTGTATACAGCCTATTATCAATTCTGAACAGATAAGTACTTGCATTAGGTGGCGGAGCTTAAAATGTTAGTAAATAATTAATGGATTCAATGTTTGAATATAATAAAGATAATAATATTTCCTATACCAAACACACAAATAAACATCATTGTTATTGTAGTGATTACAGTTAACCTATAACCCAACAGCTAATAGCTGGCATGTTAATGATACTAACATTAATTTTGTTACATTAAAGAACATGAGATATAAAGCTCAAATGCCTGCTGTTATAAAACTAAACACCAGCATAAAAATCAACTTGAAAAGTACTTGGACAGTATCTTAAAAAGCTTAAAGTAGCTTAAAAAGGCCAAAAATATATATATATATATATATATATATACATACATACACATTTATAAATACATACATATATATATATACATACATACATACACATCTATAAATACATACACACATATATATATATACATACATATCTATAAATACATACACACACATATATATATATATATATATACACATCTATTAATACATACATATATAAATATATATACAGATACATACATACACATCTATAAATACATACATATATATATATATATATACATACATACACATCTATAAATACAAACACACACATATATATATATATATATATATATATATACATACATACATACACATCTATAAATACAAGCATATATATATATACATACATAAATATCTATAAATATATATATATATATACACACAGATACATACATACACATCTACAAATACATACACATATATATATATATATATACATACACATCTATAAATATATACACATATATATACATACATACATACATGCACATCTATAAATACATACACATATACAGGGAGTGCAGAATTATTAGGCAAATGAGTATTTTGGCCACATCATCCTCTTTATGCATGTTGTCTTACTCCAAGCTGTATAGGCTCGAAAGCCTACTACCAATTAAGCATATTAGGTGATGTGCATCTCTGTAATGAGAAGGGGTGTGGTCTAATGACATCAACACCCTATATCAGGTGTGCATAATTATTAGGCAACTTCCTTTCCTTTGGCAAAATGGGTCAAAAGAAGGACTTGACAGGCTCAGAAAAGTCAAAAATAGTGAGATATCTTGCAGAGGGATGCAGCACTCTTAAAATTGCAAAGCTTCTGAAGCGTGATCATCGAACAATCAAGCGTTTCATTCAAAATAGTCAACAGGGTCGCAAGAAGCGTGTGGAAAAACCAAGGCGCAAAATAACTGCCCATGAACTGAGAAAAGTCAAGCGTGCAGCTGCCAAGATGCCACTTGCCACCAGTTTGGCCATATTTCAGAGCTGCAACATCACTGGAGTGCCCAAAAGCACAAGGTGTGCAATACTCAGAGACATGGCCAAGGTAAGAAAGGCTGAAAGACGACCAACACTGAACAAGACACACAAGCTGAAACGTCAAGACTGGGCCAAGAAATATTTCAAGACTGATTTTTCTAAGGTTTTATGGACTAATGAAATGAGAGTGAGTCTTGATGGGCCAGATGGATGGGCCCGTGGCTGGATTGGTAAAGGGCAGAGAGCTCCAGTCCGACTCAGACGCCAGCAAGGTGGAGGTGGAGTACTGGTTTGGGCTGGTATCATCAAAGATGAGCTTGTGGGGCCTTTTCGGGTTGAGGATGGAGTCAAGCTCAACTCCCAGTCCTACTGCCAGTTTCTGGAAGACACCTTCTTCAAGCAGTGGTACAGGAAGAAGTCTGCATCCTTCAAGAAAAACATGATTTTCATGCAGGACAATGCTCCATCACACGCGTCCAAGTACTCCACAGCGTGGCTGGCAAGAAAGGGTATAAAAGAAGAAAATCTAATGACATGGCCTCCTTGTTCACCTGATCTGAACCCCATTGAGAACCTGTGGTCCATCATCAAATGTGAGATTTACAAGGAGGGAAAACAGTACACCTCTCTGAACAGTGTCTGGGAGGCTGTGGTTGCTGCTGCACGCAATGTTGATGGTGAACAGATCAAAACACTGACAGAATCAGTGCACAGAAGCAGGCTTTTGAGTGACCTTGCAAAGAAAGGTGGCTATATTGGTCACTAATTTGTTTTTGTTTTGTTTTTGAATGTCAGAAATGTATATTTGTGAATGTTGAGATGTTATATTGGTTTCACTGGTAAAAATAAATAATTGAAATGGGTATATATTTGTTTTTTGTTAAGTTGCCTAATAATTATGCACAGTAATAGTCACCTGCACACACAGATATCCCCCTAAAATAGCTATAACTAAAAACAAACTAAAAACTACTTCCAAAACTATTCAGCTTTGATATTAATGAGTTTTTTGGGTTCATTGAGAACATGGTTGTTGTTCAATAATAAAATTAATCCTCAAAAATACAACTTGCCTAATAATTCTGCACTCCCTGTATATACATACATACACATCTATAAATACATACACATATATATATACATACATACATATCTATAAATACATACATATATATATATACATACATACATACACATCTATAAATACATACACATATATATACATACATACATACACATCTATAAATACATACACAAATATATATACATACATAAGTATACATATATAAATACATACACACACACACACATATACATATATATATATATATATATATATATATACACATACATACACATCTATAAATACATACATACATACACATCTATAAATACATACACATATATATACATACATACATACACATCTATAAATACATACACATATATATACATACATACACATATATGAATACATACACACATCTATATATATATATATATATATATATATATATATATATATACATACATACACATCTATAAATACACACACATATATATACATACATACACATATATGAATACATACACATATATATATATATATACATGCATACATATCTATAAATATATACACATAAATATATACATACATACATACACATCTATAAATACATACATATATATATATATATATATATACATATATACAAACACACCTAGAAATACATACACATATATATACATACATACATACATACATACACATATATATACATACATACTGTACATACACATCTATAAATACATACACACATATACATACATACACATCTATAAATACATACACATATATATATATATACATACGTCTAATATCACAAAAAGCTGTAAAGCAACTTTATATCCACAACATATCAATCCTATAAAAATTATAGAAAAGAGAAAAAAACAACTGTGCTACAAACTTTTGTAGCTTAATTTGTGTAGTGCCTGACTGAAACTGTTTCTTCAAGCAAATTAAATATATTTAAAAAAAGAAAGATTTAATACATAAAATTTCAAAACATACATAAAAAACACTCCATGTAATAAAAAGTTATAAAACAGTCACTCAAAAGTCCATAGGTCATAAACAAAGCAAGAGAGTACTACGATGCAGATGGATATTCTTCAATGCAATTCCGATCCCCTGAAATCGAAGCCCTTATGTCCCCTTCGACTGCACAAGCGAACCTGCAGTCAGGATTTATAAAGCGATGTCAAAAGATTGACAGTAGTACTGACCCGCGAGTAATTGGCTGTGCGTTAGCAGGGTCGAGGTTGCAAACGAGCACACAGGGGTACTCGTAAATGGTAAAGGCGCAGGCAGACCGGGGCAAATAGGTACTCCCCTGTCCGCCCTTGGATGATAACTCAAGCGTTTTGTCATCAGTTTGACCCCCCAGGCTTCTGCAGTGTATAGCTAAGCCAGACCGCGATTTTTAAAGAAAAAACAATAAGGGAGCGTTCTACTTGCTGAGCACTGCGGGATCCATGTTCTAATGACCAGAGGAGGTATCCTTTTTTGGTGTAAGTAAAAAAAGCGCAAAATCCCTGTGACTACTATGATATAATACTGGTGACAAAGTGTTTCTCTTATTTCAGGGGATTTGATTTGAATTGAAGAATCTCCATCTGCATTAAAGTACATTCTGGATTCTTTTTTGACCTATGGACTTTTGAGTGACTGTTTTATTTTTCTTATTGCAGAGAGTGATTTTTATGTATTTAACCCTATAAAAACAAGAAAAGAGATTCTAGAAAAGTGTGACCAAAGCTACAATACAAAAAAAGTATTAATAAAGCTGGATGTTTCAAATCACCATATTTATTGCACATTGTTACCAAACTTATTGTACATGTTATCAAAACAATACAAAATATAATAGGGAAGACATCTATTCTGATGGAGATACACCTGCAGGGCATAAGTCCCATTCCAATCAACACTGCGGTCAAAAGGAGCAGTTAAAAATGCCAGGCTCATGGGTGCAAAAACACGCTCCAGCAATTATATCCACATGAGGAACTGAGCAGTCCGCTGCACATCGATAAATGCCAACTGCATACGCTCTCTGCATTGTGAACTGCTGGTGCAATGCCGCCCCGCTAGCAGGGGGTGTCAATCAACCCGATCGCATTTGATCGGGTTGATTTGTGGTGATGTCTGTCCACCGCCTCAGAGCAGGCGGACAGGTTATGGAGCAGCGGAGGCACGTTTGTTGTTTTTTTGTTTGTTTTTGTAGATACTTACATATACATGTCTAGATGGATATGTATATATATATATATATGTGTGTGTGTTTATATATGTGAACATATGTATTTATATGTGCATATATGTATTTATATGTGCATATATGTATTTACAGACATATATACATACATATATATATATATAAGTCATTGGAGCCCTTCGCAATTAAGAAGATGAAAACATGAAAAACAATATTTCTGCAATATTAATTTTAAATTAAGTGTTATACTGTATATTTACTGTAAATATTTCACATTCCAATGTTCTGCACATAGCAGAATATGTTCTATGTATTTTTAAAGAGATATTCCTATATGTATCTATATCTATATCTATCTATCTATCTATCTATATATATATATATATATATATATATATATATATATATATATATATATATATATATATATACCTATATATAATCATCTATATATAGGTATAGATATATATTGTACCAAAATATATATATATATATATATATATATATATATATATATATATATATATAAGATTAAACAGAACATATTCTGCTTTGTGCAGAATATTGGAATGTGAATTATTCATATTTTCATGTCGGGTTTAGTGCATATGAGAATATGTGATCAGGTTAGTGTTCAAGGTTTTTTTCCACTTTTTTCTCTCCATTGCGCTAGAAGTAAGCTTTTTGTGCGTCTAGGCTAATTAGCATTTTAGCGGAAGAGCAAATTACCTCTCCACTTGTAATCTAGCCCTATGTGTATATTTGAGGTTGTAAATTTCTTGTTATATTTGGTAAATACATTATTCAAGATGAACTTATAGTGAAGAAAGTCAACTGAACTCCGAGATTTACTCCAGTGTCGCTCAGCAGTATGGGAACATCTGCATAGGTACTGTGTCAGAGGAGTATGCCAGGGCTGAGGATGAGTGTATGATTTCCAAGATATGGTAGGTTGGGCCAAATTGTCAAGGGCTGATGTAAGGGTGAAGTTATAGTGGCAGATAGAGTCATCAGGGCAGGAAAAGGAGGGAATGGAAGAGAGGAGAGGTTCGAGAGAGCTAGCGAGCTGTTTCTGATCTAATGACTTGATTCTTCTGTGAAGTTTGGTGTAAGAGGTAGAAGGAGAGAGAGAGGTAGGGAGGGAAGTGATGTTAGAAGTGAGGAGGTGATGATCAGAAAGAGGAAAAGTGTAGTTTGTGAGGTTTGAGATAGTTCATTGATAGCTGAAATTTAGATCAAGGGAGTGACCATCGTTGTGAGTGAAAGAGTCAGTCCATTGTGACAAGCCGAAAGAGGAAGTGAGTTGCAGAAGTTGTTTTGCGGAGGAGGCAGTGGGATTTTCAACAGGGAAATTGAAGTCACAGAGAATGAAGGTAGGGGTATCTGAGGAAAGGAAATAAGGTAGCCAGGCGGTAAAGTGATCTAGAAATAGAGTTGAGGAGCCAGGAAAGCGTTATATGACTGCAACACATATAGAGAGGGGAAAGAATAAGAGAATCATGTGTGTTTCGAATGAAGAAAATGTGAGGGAAGAGAAGAGCTGTATTTGTTGAAAGGTACAACGAGAGGAAAGTAAAATACTAACACCACCTCCGTGTCTATTATCAGATCTAGGAGTGTGGCTGAAGTGGAGACCCCCATGTGACAGTGCAGCAGAGGAAGCTGTGTCTGAAGGAGAGAACCGTGTTTCTGTGAGAGTCAGAAGATTGAAGGAGTGGGAGGTAAAGATGTCATGGATAGAAGGGAGAGTTCCATAGTGCACAAGTGAAGGGGGTGGTGGCTTTAGATGCAAGAGGAATTAGATTAAGGTTACCAGAGTTTTGTTTTTGAAGTCTATTGCAGAGCACACATAGGTGTACAAGGAAAGGAAATTGTGGGGGACCAGGATTAGCTGAGATGTCACCAGCAGCTAGTATGAGCAAGAGGGAGGGAGAGTGACGAGATGAGAAGCAGATTTGCAGTAATGTTTTTGGGATGAGGTGCAAAGGAGAGATAGAGTCTTTAGGAATGTGTGAAGTTCATGAATACAAAAGTAGGGTGAGGTTAAGAGTGATAGGGTTATGAACAGTTCAGGTGGTGAGGGGGAGGGAGTAATTGAATAAAGTAATTTGTTATAGAGAAAAAAAGTAGCAAAATAGCCAAACAGTGGATAAAACTCAGTATTACAACAGAACTTGCCTTATACCTTGTCCAATCCTTGTTCCATTCTTGTATAATTCTTTGTGCCACACTTATAAATGTTCACTTAAGAGATGTGAACAGATGATCTTACAATGCTGCAATCTAAACCTGCAATGCTAGCCCCTGCAATGCTTCCCCATGGCAGTGTTCTAGTGAACTGCTTGTGCAATGCCGCCCCCTGCAAATTTGCGGGCAATTGGCCGCTGGCAGGGGGTGTCAATCAACCCGATCATATAAGCTCAAGCGGATTGCTGTCCGCTGCCTCAGTGCTGGCAGGCGAGTTAAAGAGCAGCGGTCTTAAGACCGCTGATTCTTAACTCCTGTTTCTGGTGAGCCTTAAGGCTCGCATAAAAACAGCAGCATTAGAGGCCAATCAGCCCTATAGAAAGAATACAGTTGCCACACAAAACAGGGGATTTGGCAGGAGTTGCATGCAGGACCCAATTCACATACCA
Organism: Bombina bombina; assembly: GCF_027579735.1. Lineage (NCBI taxonomy): Eukaryota > Metazoa > Chordata > Amphibia > Anura > Bombinatoridae > Bombina > Bombina bombina. Next base: position 544,898,662 of record NC_069505.1, on the reverse strand, counting down.
AAAGAGAGACTTAGAAAGAAAACAGTTGCCACACAAAACAGGGAATTTGGCAGGGGTTGAATGCAGGACCTAATTCACATACCAAAAGAGAGACTTAGAAAGAATACAATTGCCACACAAAACAGGGAATTTGGCAGTAGTTGAATGCAGGACCCAATTCACATAGCAAAAGAGAGACTTAAAAAGAATATAGTTGCCACACAAAACAGCAAATTTGGCAGGAGTTGAATGCAGGACCCAATTCACATGCCAAAAGAGAGAGAGAGATGATAAATAAATAGATGATAGATAGATAGTTAAATAAGGATAGTGATAGCAGATAGATAGATAGATATCTAGATAGTGATAGATAATAGATAGAGAGATAGATAGATAGATAAATAGATGATGATAGATAGATAGATGATAGATAATAGAACAAGATAGGTAGATGATAGATACATAAACATAGATGATAGATGATAGATAGATAGATAGATAGATAGATAGATAGATAGATAGATAGATAGATAGATAGATAGATAGATAAATAGATTGATAGATAAATAAGGACACAAAAACAAAAAAAGGGTAATAAATATCATAAAGATACCTAAAAACATACTGAAACTGATGATGAAAATATTTTCTGATAGGAGAGAAAACAAAGTCTGTAAAGAAATTGGCCTATTTATATTGTGTGAAACACAGTACAGGGAATTAATCTGATGCAGATTGAGGGAAAAATGGGTTTGCAAAAGGAAAATATTGAGAGATAAGGAGTGAGAGAATCAAGAACCCAATAAGTAAACTTTAAATGAATTAACAGGGACAATTAAGCTTAATTTATTTTCTCAGTTATATCATTATGTGTCTAATGTTTAGAATCTCATAAAATATTATATTAGAAAAGTTTTAAACATTGTAATCTTGAAATCCACAGACAAGACTTGAGATAAAATGCCCCAAAATCAGACCACAGTGACATATTTTATCATTAAAGGGATTTCCGACCTCCCAGAGCTACAGATGCCAATCTTCATTTTTTTTCTGCTTATTTATTTAACCGCAGTTGGTGGCAACATCTCAATACTTTTACTTGTCTGCTCGGAACCTAAGCTACAAATTCCCATGTATTTCTTCCTTTGTAATTTGTCCATGATGGATCTCTTTTCTATGACCATTACGCAACAAAAGGTGCTTATTGCCTATATATTGGGAGATAACACCATTCCTTTTATGGGTTGTATGGCACAAATGTATATATTTCTGACTATAACCTGTGATGAGTTATTGATACTAACAGCAATGAGTTATGATCGATATGTAGCCATCTGTAACCCTTTACATTACCCAATGGTCATGAACCGTAGAGTCTGTCTTCTGTTGGCCACTGTCTGCTGGATGTTGGGATTTCTAGATGAATCACCTTATCTTTGGTTACTATCGAATTTTTCTTGCTATAGGTCCAATGAAATTAATCACTACTTCTGTGATATTGTTCCTCTTATGAAACTTACTTGTAATGATACCTCTATACTGGAAGTTTATACAGTGATAGCTGGATTTACAATGGTCGGCTTAATTCCTTCTTTACTTACCGTCACCTCTTACGGTTTTATTATAAATACTGTTTTGAGAATTCGTACTAACGCAGGAAGACGTAAAGCCTTTTACACATGTTACTCACACCTCACTGTTGTTATACTTCTTTATACATCACTTTTCTCCCAATATACAAAACCAACTTCTGAGGACAACTCAAATACTAAAAAACTGTTATCTCTCTTTAATACAGCTGCAGTGCCTGTGTTAAATCCTTTAATTTACAGCTTAAAAAACAAGGATGTCAAGTCAGCAGTGAGACGGCGGCTGCAGTGTTGTAAAGCTATATTTTGAATGGGTTCCTAGAGATTCAATTTTACCTTTAATATGTTCTTCATCTAATAATATCTCCTCTAACACTTAGATGTACTGAATTCCCTCTATCCACATGTGAATACAATAAGAAGCATGGATGTATAGCGCTATGAGTATAGCTCCTAATTTTAGGTTAAAAGAGAATGTATGAATAATGACTTTGTATAGAACAATAAATATAAAATTGTCATTATTGTCATGGTTAGAAGAAAATTAGAGGGTATTTTTCACTCCCCCTCTTTTAAAACAAACAATCATTTATAGAGATGAACCAGCACCAGACCTGGATACATTGAGTCAAATTTATGAAGGTATGGGCGGACAGAATTTCTGGGCAGGGAACCTGTCCACCCACATTCAATGTTCATGATCCAGCATCAACTGGCAGAATTTAAGAGTGCTCAAGAGCTCTCTTTTGCAATACAGACTCCCTGCTTTCATGAACTAATTGCATATGAGCAGGGGTTGCCAGTCACCCCATTTGGATCAGTTCAGGATGATT
>NC_069505.1:544848761-544891261 GCF_027579735.1 Bombina bombina | reverse complement strand
AGTTAAAGGTGCTACAAGGGAGAAAAGAAATATGGGCACCACATGTGCAGACTATTAATGGTGCAACAAGAACAAATTCCTTAATATGGAGGGTACTCACATATTCCCAGAGCACACCAATGTGCTTGTAGAAGCAGGCTGCAGATTGGAGCAGGTGTGGCAGCTCACCCAAACTAAAGGTATCTTGATAGTGGTAATGCTGTTGAATGATAGTCCCAGTGTATTCTCTCAGGTGCTGAGCTGGTCTCTCATAGGTAGACAAAGGCAGAAAGTGGGTAGAAAAAATCAACTCAAAGGATATAAAATGTATCCAAATTTATTAAAAGAAGCATAAAAGTTTAATAACAGTAATCAAAACATAAACAGAGGCACCACATGTGTAGGTCAATAGATACCACAGAATCCAAGCTAGACAAGAAACAGGATACTCACAAACGTGAAGGCACTCTCTTGTGCCTATTAGAAGCAGGCTGGTATTTAATCAGCAAACCAGCTGGCTGTGCAGAGGAATCCACGTCTTGGTGCCCTGTATCAGTGGATCTCCGGAACGGCAACCCTTGCCTGGATAACTTCCTACGAATTGGAGAAGGGGAGAAAGGCTAAAAAGCCCTTGGGTTACTTAGGAGGAGATTGATACACACACACCAGTCTTTGTAAATAGTAAAACTAGTATTTATTATTATACAGAATAAAAATACCAGCAATGTAACAAATTACAGCTGGGTGTGTTAAAATCAAATCTCCTATACCATACAGAGATAGAAAGCGACGCCTTTCTCGGGGGTAACCCCGTTTCCTCAGGCTTGTATACTCTGACTGTGTTTTAGTTCCCCTTAAATAGGGCTCAGTAACCACATGTTTTCAATAAACACTCCCCTTCCTTTACATAAACCAATAGGACCCTTCCTTTCCCCCACACCCACTTGTTGCAATGATTAAACTGGTGTTATTAATTATGTACCCTATTATGATTATTCTCCTATTTCCCTAAGAACAATATTCCATAAGTTGGTGATCGTGCAATTTTCTAAATATTATCTTTTGCTGATCATGTAAACGTTTGCACATTTACCTATATAAACAAACTACGTCAGTGGAATCTTATTAGCCAATCGTGACCATATTTTAGGAGGTTTGTGTCACATGCTGCACCCGATTGGTCTGTGTCATAATGATAGATGGACTACAAGTCCCATCATGCCTGCATATTTGGTTCGCAGGTGTAATCTCACAGGAGTATAATGGCATTGTTCGCCGTCTAGTCTCCATGGATACCCGCTCAGGCGGATGTGATGTAAGCGCTAGTGTATGATACTGAGAATGAATGGTATTTACCTGGTCTATAAAAATTGCGTCCAAAGAGGGATTGGTCAAAGCGGTGTGTGTGGCCAGCCATCTGATTGGCTAAAATTAAGAACTCGCCGAAGTATGTCAAATAGTAACGGAAAAATGACTGGAAAGTGATAATGACTAAGTGTATCAGTAAATCTAATTCGTAAGCACACACCCTTGAGCGTTATATTGTTTCTTTGTGAAAAGTATACGATACAATACTTACAAAAATTTATGGGCAGTATGGCGTGATAATAAATACACAACAATAAATCGAGTTATTAGATATGGGGCACATGTATATATAATATATAAAAAACACTCGATATAAGGGATAATGTATGTGTACGTTAGACACAATACATAGGGGTGTCATCATATAGAGAACCCTGTAAAGGGGAAGTGAAAATTACTGATATGCTCATAATAATTATATTGAAATATATAAAAAGAGGGGCATGTGAGCAGGGAAAAATAAAATTAAGGTGGTCTTTTAATATGACCAGCCATATCATAAGCATAAAGTGAATGCATAAGTGCATATGGGTATAGTGAAAAAAGGGAAATCTATTATTGATATAAAAGATAACCGTGACAAAAGTGCAACCATGGACAATTAAAATCTAACTAAATAACCATGGACAATTAAAATCTAACTAAATATCATGGAAACCTACCTAATTATTAATAAGTGACTTATAAAAAGAGATGTAGGCGTAAGTATTTACATCTTGTGATAAAAGGATATTGAATTGATAAGTGCTAGTTGTTTTTGTGCGATAACCATATAAAAACGGGCTATAGAAGAGTGACCTAACGCCCATGCTAAATAAGTGGGTGACCTAAAGCACCATTATGTGATATAATTAGAATGATCGTTCTGATCAGTAATAAAAAAGTGATGTTAGGGGTGAATGGAACATATTAATAAACCTCACTGTTGTATATGATTAAGCAACAAGTGGGGGGTGAAAGTCCAGTGTACATAATATCTAAAGGAACCATAAATATATTATAAAAAATTCAATGTATTTTCCTTTCTCAACAGAGATGAATTATAAAAATAAACATAAGAGTAAAAAATCGCCCCAAGATTAAGTATTGCATATCATGACTGATAGCATCATATGAATACAGCTGAGTCTATCACCTCATTCAGGCCTGTGGGAAACAAACTATTGAATTTAAAAATCCAATAGGTTTCCCTTTGTCTTAGTTTAGTAAACCTGTTGTACAAATTACTTTTCGGGATGTTTTCTATTGGAGTGATTTTGAATGAACATTTTCCAGATATGTACTGTTCACAAGTATGTCTGGATACACTATGACCTAGATTTGGAGTTCGGCGGTAGCCGTGAAAACCAGCGTTAGAGGCTCCTAACGCTGGTTTTAGGCTACCGCCGGTATTTAGAGTCGTGTAGGTAAGGGTCTAACGCTCACTTTTCAGCCGCGACTTTTCCATACCGCAGATCCCCCTACGCCATTTGCGTATCCTATCTTTTCAATGGGATCTTCCTAACTCCGGTATTTAGAGTCGTTTCTGCAGTGAGCGTTAGAGCTCTAACGACAAGATTCCAGCCGCAGAAAAAAAGCAGGAGTTAAGAGCTTTCTGGCTAACGCCGGTTTATAAAGCTCTTAACTACTGTACCCTAAAGTACACTAACACCCATAAACTACCTATGTACCCCTAAACCGAGCTCCCCCCACATCGCCGCCACTCGATTAAAATTTTTAACCCCTAATCTGCCGACCGCCACCTACGTTATACTTATGTACCCCTAATCTGCTGCCCCTAACACCGCCGACCCCTATATTATATTTCTTAACCCCTAACTTGCCCCCCACAACATCGCCGCCAGCTACTTAAAATAATTAACCCCTAATCTACCGACCGCAAAGCGCCGCCACCTACGTTATCCCTATGTACCCCTAATCTGCTGCCCCTAACACCGCCGACCCCTATGTTATATTTATTAACCCCTAATCTGCCCCCCTCAACGTCGCCGACACCTGCCTACACTTATTAACCCCTAATCTGCCGAGCGGACCTGAGCGCTACTATAATAAAGTTATTAAGCCCTAATCCGCCTCACTAACCCTATAATAAATAGTATTAACCCCTAATCTGCCCTCCCTAACATCGCCGACACTTAACTTCAATTATTAACCCCTAATCTTCCGATCGGAGCTCACCGCTATTCTAATAAATGTATTAACCCCTAAAGCTAAGTCTAACCCTAACACTAACACCCCCCTAACTTAAATATAATTTTAATCTAACGAAATAAATTAACTCTTATTAAATAACTTATTCCTATTTAAAGCTAAATACTTACCTGTAAAATAAACCCTAATATAGCTACAATATAAATTATAATTATATTATAGCTATTTTAGGATTAATATTTATTTTACAGGCAACTTTGTAATTATTTTAACCAGGTACAATAGCTATTAAATAGTTAAGAACTATTTAATAGTTACCTAGTTAAAATATTTACAAAATTACCTGTAAAATAAATCCTAACCTAAGATATAATTAAACCTAACACTACCCTATCAATAAAATAATTAAATAAACTACCTACAATTACCTACAATTAACCTAACACTACACTATCAATAAATTAAATAAACACAATTGCTACAAATAAATACAATTAAATAAACTATCTAAAGTACAAAAAATAAAAAAGAACTAAGTTACAGAAAATAATAAAATATTTACAAACATAAGAAAAATATTACAACAATTTTAAACTAATTACACCTACTCTAAGCCCCCTAATAAAATAACAAAGCCCCCCAAAATAAAAAATTCCCTACCCTATTCTAAATTAAAAAAGTTACAAGCTCTTTTACCTTACCAGCCCTGAACAGGGCCCTTTGCGGGGCATGCCCCAAGAAGTTCAGCTCTTTTGCCTGTAAAAAAAAACATACAATACCCCCCCCCAACATTACAACCCACCACCCACATACCCCTAATCTAACCCAAACCCCCCTTAAATAAACCTAACACTAATCCCCTGAAGATCTTCCTACCTTGTCTTCACCATCCAGGTATCACCGATCGGTCCTGGCTCCGATATCTTCATCCAACCCAAGCGGGGGCTAGACATCCACTGAAGAAGTCCAGAAGAGGGTCCAAAGTCTTCCTCCTATCCGGCAAGAAGAGGACATCCGGACCGGCAAACATCTTCTCCAAGCGGCATCTTCTATCTTCTTCCATCCGGAGCGAAGCGGCTGATCTTGAAGACCTCCGGCGCGGATCCATCCTCTTCTTTCGACGTCCAACTGAAGAATGAAGGTTCCTTTAAGGGACGTCATCCAAGATGGCGTCCCTCGAATTCCGATTGGCTGATAGGATTCTATTAGCCAATCGGAATTAAGGTAGGAATTTTCAGATTGGCTGATGGAATCAGCCAATCAGAATCTAGTTCAATCCGATTGGCTGATCCAATCAGCCAATCAGATTGAGCTCGCATTCTATTGGCTGTTCCGATCAGCCAATAGAATGCGAGCTCAATCTGATTGGCTGATTGGATCGGCCAATCGGATTGAACTAGATTCTGATTGGCTGATTCCATCAGCCAATCAGAAAATTCCTACCTTAATTCCGATTGGCTAATAGAATCCTATCAGCCAATCGGAATTCGAGGGACGCCATCTTGGATGACGTCCCTTAAAGGAACCTTCATTCTTCAGTTGGACGTCGAAAGAAGAGGATGGATCCGCGCCGGAGGTCTTCAAGATCAGCCGCTTCGCTCCGGATGGAAGAAGATAGAAGATGCCGCTTGGAGAAGATGTTTGCCGGTCCGGATGTCCTCTTCTTGCCGGATAGGAGGAAGACTTTGGACCCTCTTCTGGACTTCTTCAGTGGATGTCTAGCCCCCGCTTGGGTTGGATGAAGATATCGGAGCCAGGACCGATCGGTGATACCTGGATGGTGAAGACAAGGTAGGAAGATCTTCAGGGGATTAGTGTTAGGTTTATTTAAGGGGGGTTTGGGTTAGATTAGGGGTATGTGGGTGGTGGGTTGTAATGTTGGGGGGGGGGGTATTGTATGTTTTTTTTTACAGGCAAAAGAGCTGAACTTCTTGGGGCATGCCCCGCAAAGGGCCCTGTTCAGGGCTGGTAAGGTAAAAGAGCTTGTAACTTTTTTAATTTAGAATAGGGTAGGGAATTTTTTATTTTGGGGGTCTTTGTTATTTTATTAGGGGGCTTAGAGTAGGTGTAATTAGTTTAAAATTGTTGTAATATTTTTCTTATGTTTGTAAATATTTTATTATTTTCTGTAACTTAGTTCTTTTTTATTTTTTGTACTTTAGATAGTTTATTTAATTGTATTTATTTGTAGCAATTGTGTTTATTTAATTTATTGATAGTGTAGTGTTAGGTTAATTGTAGGTAATTGTAGGTAGTTTATTTAATTATTTTATTGATAGGGTAGTGTTAGGTTTAATTATATCTTAGGTTAGGATTTATTTTACAGGTAATTTTGTAAATATTTTAACTAGGTAACTATTAAATAGTTCTTAACTATTTAATAGCTATTGTACCTGGTTAAAATAATTACAAAGTTGCCTGTAAAATAAATATTAATCCTAAAATAGCTATAATATAATTATAATTTATATTGTAGCTATATTATGATTTATTTTACAGGTAAGTATTTAGCTTTAAATAGGAATAAGTTATTTAATAAGAGTTAATTTATTTCGTTAGAATAAAATTATATTTAAGTTAGGGGGGTGTTAGTGTTAGGGTTAGACTTAGCTTTAGGGGTTAATACATTTATTAGAATAGCGGTGAGCTCCGGTCGGCAGATTAGGGGTTAATAATTGAAGTTAGGTGTCGGCGATGTTAGGGAGGGCAGATTAGGGGTTAATACTATTTATGATAGGGTTAGTGAGGCGGATTAGGGGTTAATAACTTTATTATAGTAGCGCTCAGGTCCGCTCGGCAGATTAGGGGTTAATAAGTGTAGGCAGGTGTCGGCGACGTTGTGGGGGGCAGATTAGGGGTTAATAAATATAACATAGGGGTCGGCGATGTTAGGGCAGCAGATTAGGGGTACATAGGGATAACGTAGGTGGCGGCGGTTTACGGAGCGGCAGATTAGGGGTTAAAAGTGTAATGCAGGGGTCAGCGATAGCGGGGGCGGCAGAATAGGGGTTAATAAGTGTAAGGTTAGGGGTGTTTAGACTCGGGGTACATGTTAGAGTGTTAGGTGCAGACGTAGGAAGTGTTTTCCCATAGGAAACAATGGGGCTGCGTTAGGAGCTGAACGCGGCTTTTTTGCAGGTGTTAGGTTTTTTTTCAGCTCAAACAGCCCCATTGTTTCCTATGGGAGAATCGTGCACGAGCACGTTTTTGAGGCTGGCCGCGTCCGTAAGCAACTCTGGTATCGAGAGTTGCATTTGCGGTAAAAATGCTCTACGCTCCTTTTTTGGAGCCTAACGCAGCATTTTTTTGGACTCTCGATACCAGAGTTAATTTTATGGTGCGGCCAGAAAAAAACCCGCGGAGCGTTAACAGCCCTTTTACCGCCGAACTCCAAATCTAGGCCAAAGTTTGGATGATTTCACTTTAATGTTCCTCAGATGTTCACTCCATCTGGTTCTGATCTTCCTACAGGTCCTGCCTATGTACTGTATCCCACATTTGCACGACAGTGCATATATGACGTAGCTGGAATCACAAGTCATTCTACTTTTGATAAAGAATTTTTCACCATTACTATGTGACACTATACTAGAGGTTCCATGGGTAATATATTTGAACATGTGGCAGAGTCTCTTTCCACATTTATATACTCCCTTCTTATTGAAGATATGGTTACCTATCTTTTCTCCTGATTTAGGTGTGTTAGCTACCTTCCTTTTTGACATGACCACCTTACTTGGGGCTAGTTTTTGTTTATAGGAAGGTGCTCTTTTGAAAACCAGTTTCTGTTGTGATGGAAGCGTTTTGTTTTGTTTTGATCTTTTAATAAGATCGGCCAGTGTTTTTTTAGAACTTTATTGATGTTTTTATGATTGGAGTTGTATTGTGTAACAAAGAGTAGTTGTTTGTTAAAATTCAACTCTTCTTTGTTCTCATGTTTGTCCGAATTGGAAGCTATTGATAATAATTGTTCTCTATTCAGATCCCTGGCTCTCTGTGAGCCCTTACTGATAAGTTCAGGAGGGTACCCCTTCTCTATAAATTTAGATGTTAGAATGGGAGCTTGTTGATTATATTGTTCCAATGTGCTACAATTCCTACGTAGTCGACAAAACTGACTAAATGGAATGTTTGTCTTCCATTTTGTTAAATGATTGCTGGAAAAATGTAGGAAATTGTTGCAGTCTAGGAAATTGTTGCAGTCTACCTTTTTTTTCCCTGGCTCTCTGTGAGCCCTTACTGATAAGTTCAGGAGGGTACCCCTTCTCTATAAATTTAGATGTTAGAATGGGAGCTTGTTGATTATATTGTTCCAATGTGCTACAATTCCTACGTAGTCGACAAAACTGACTAAATGGAATGTTTGTCTTCCATTTTGTTAAATGATTGCTGGAAAAATGTAGGAAATTGTTGCAGTCTACCTTTTTAAAGTAGGTAGACGTTGATATATTACCCCAAGGGTCCCAGGCAAGTATGATGTCTAAAAATTCTATCTGGTCCTTTTGTAAATTATGTGAAAAACTTATACCCATATTATTATGGTTCAAATGTGAAACAAATTTGAGAGCTTCTGATTCTAATCCATCAAAAATAAAAATCAAATCATCTATATAACAGCCATAGAATACCAGATTGCCCCTCCATTGCGAGTTGTAGATATATAGATCTTCAAATTGACCCATAAAAAGATTTGCAAAACTGGGGGCAAATCTGGTGCCCATGGCCGTTCCTTTAATCTGTAAATAAAAAGTATCCAAGAACTGTAAATAATTATGTTTCAAGATATAATTGATGAGTGATATCAGGTATTCCTTTTGTTTCCCAGGCATGTAAAGATCTCTACTCAAATATAGCTGTGTTGATCGTATCCCTAAATCATGGGATATATTTGAGTAGAGGGACCCGACATCACATGAGAGCCAAAAATAATTTCCACTCTTACATTTAATGCCAGATAGTTTGTTAAGTAGGTCTCTGGTGTCTTTGATATAAGATGGTAAGTTAGTCACGTACTTCTGGAGATAGATGTCTATGTACTCGGACAACTTATCGGTGATACTATTAATACCCGCTATGATGGGCCTACCGGGGGGAACTTTATCATCTTTATGAAGTTTGGGGAGATGATAATAATATGGGGTACTGGGGTGATCAGGTGTGAGGTATCTCTTTTCTTTTTTCGTGAGGATATCACCAATGAAACCTTGTTCTAATAAGAGGTTGAGTTTCCTGGTAAAATCATTAGTTGGATCATAAGACAACTTTATATAATAGTCTTTATCATCCAAAATACGATGAGCCTCTTTGATATAGTCTGAATAATTCTGTAGAACTATACCCCCACCCTTATCTGCCTGACGGATGACCAAATTCTTGTCATCCGTCAGGCTTCTAAGGGCCCTGGCTTCATTGGGCCAAGTTCGTTTTTTCCCCATGATTCTTTTGGGCATGGATTCAAAATCTTCTAAGACTAATTGCTGGTACAAATCAATATAGGATACCTCCTCTTTGGGTGGATGAAAAGTAGAGGGAGGTGCCAGAGAACTATGGATTACTCCCTCAAACAATTCTTCCGTCAATTGGCTGGGGTCATACATTAATACAATTTCTGGTTTGTTGGGAATTTAACAATATCGGAACCCCTTAAGTACTTTGTTTTCTTAGGGCCTTAACTGCAAAATACCTCTGCAACGACGATTTGCGGGTGTATTTATTGAGGTCCACAAACAGTTCAAAAATATTGTGGGGATTGGGAGGGCAATATGATAGTCCTCTTCCCAAAACCCTCACTTCATCATCGGTGAGATGATGGGAAGAAAGATTAAAAATACCTTTTTTCAGTTTTTGGAGTTTATCTTTTTTGTTGGTTTTCCCTCTCCCTCTCCTTCCCCGTTTGGGTAAGGCCTTTTCTTTTGGTTTGTTGCGGGATTGGGTCTCCTCCATAGAGGTGCCAGATTGGGTGTTCCTAAAAAAACCTCAGTTGAGGTAGATGGAATATTGTCCATTCTAGATGAACAGGGCCTTTCATCTCTAGGGTAATCAAAAGCACTATCTTGTACTGAGTTCAGGACTTGGAATCTATTAGATATAGGAATATGATTGGGATTATTATATTCCTCATAATCTGACATTCTTCTGTAATCTCTATCTGAATACAATGGTCTATGTGGATTCCCACTGTTGCCCTGATGTTGGTTCCTTTGTGGATGCACTGTATTCTGATGTTGGTGATTATTGATGTAATTGGTGTTTTGCATTATATTCTTATCTGATGCACCATTGTAGTTATGGATGTGATTGCTTTTGTTCATATTTCTATTTTGTCGTTTGTGATTTTTGACTACAGTCCAATCACCCGTTTTGGTTGTTTCTGGTTCTATTCTAAGTGTAGACCTCCCCTTTATTATAATCTTCCTCATCTCTTTTGAGTTTCAAATTTTTGTTAGTTATAATTTCTTTCTGGTAATCATCAACTGATTTGATGGTCTGGTTATTCAGTTTCTGATACTCTGAGTGTTCTTTGTGTACCTCTAATTCTTTCTGAACAGAGTCTATCTCTAACCCCACCTCGTCTACCAGCTGTTGCCTATGAGAAATAAGTAAATCAATAAGATTAAAAGAACATTCATCTAAAATATTATACCATTGTGTCAATAGTTCTACATTATTTTTAAAAGAACTATTCTTAAAAACACGTAGACCCCTGGGAATCTGTTTCTTTTCTTTATATTTTTTCAAACCATCAAGGCATCATAGGCAGGACCTGTAGGAAGATCAGAACCAGATGGAGTGAACATCTGAGGAACATTAAAGTGAAATCATCCAAACATAGTGTATCCAGACATACTTGTGAACAGTACATATCTGGAAAATGTTCATTCAAAATCACTCCAATAGAAAACATCCCGAAAAGTAATTTGTACAACAGGTTTACTAAACTAAGACAAAGGGAAACCTATTGGATTTTTAAATTCAATAGTTTGTTTCCCACAGGCCTGAATGAGGTGATAGACTCAGCTGTATTCATATGATGCTATCAGTCATGATATGCAATACTTAATCTTGGGGCGATTTTTTAGCTTATTTTACTCTTATGTTTATTTTTATAATTCATCTCTGTTGAGAAAGGAAAATACATTGAATTTTTTATAATATATTTATGGTTCCTTTAGATATTATGTACACTGGACTTTCACCCCCCACTTGTTGCTTAATCATATACAACAGTGAGGTTTATGAATATGTTCCATTCACCCCTAACATCACTTTTTTATTACTGATCAGAACTATCATTCTAATTATATCACATAATGATGCTTTAGGTCACCCACTTATTTAGCATGGGCGTTAGGTCACTCTTCTATAGCCCGTTTTTATATGGTTATCGCACAAAAACAACTAGCACTTATCAATTCGATATCCTTTTATCACAAGATGTAAATACTTACGCCTACATCTCTTTTTATAAGTCACTTATTAATAATTAGGTAGGTTTCCATGATATTTAGTTAGATTTAATTGTCCATGGTTATTTAGTTAGATTTTAATTGTCCATGGTTGCACTTTTGTCACGGTTATCTTTTATATCAATAATAGATTTCCCTTTTTTCACTATACCCATATGCACTTATACATTCACTTTATGCTTATGATATGGCTGGTCATATTAAAAGACCACCTTAATTTTATTTTTCCCTGCTCACATGCCCCTCTTTTTATATATTTCAATATAATTATTATGAGCATATCAGTAATTTTCACTTCCCCTTTACAGGGTTCTCTATATGATGACACCCCTATGTATTGTGTCTAACGTACACATACATTATCCCTTATATCGAGTGTTTTTAATATATTATATATACATGTGCCCCATATCTAATAACTCGATTTATTGTTGTGTATTTATTATCACGCCATACTGCCCATAAATTTTTGTATCGTATACTTTTCACAAAGAAACAATATAACGCTCAAGGGTGTGTGCTTACGAATTAGATTTACTGATACACTTAGTCATTATCACTTTCCAGTCATTTTTCCGTTACTATTTGACATACTTCGGCGAGTTCTTAATTTTAGCCAATCAGATGGCTGGCCACACACACCGCTTTGACCAATCCCTCTTTGGACGCAATTTTTACAGACCAGGTAAATACCATTCATTCTCAGTATCATACACTAGCGCTTACATCACATCCGCCTGAGCGGATATCCATGGAGACTAGACGGCGAACAATGCCATTATACTCCTGTGAGATTACACCTGCGAACCAAACATGCAGGCATGATGGGACTTGTAGTCCATCTATCATTATGACACAGACCAATCGGGTGCAGCATGTGACACAAACCTCCTAAAATATGGTCACGATTGGCTAATAAGATTCCACTGACGTAGTTTGTTTATATAGGTAAATGTGCAAACGTTTACATGATCGGCAAAAGATAATATTTAGAAAATTGCACGATCACCAACTTATGGAATATTGTTCTTAGGGAAATAGGAGAATAATCATAATAGGGTACATAATTAATAACACCAGTTTAATCATTGCAACAAGTGGGTGTGGGGGGAAAGGAAGGGTCCTATTGGTTTATGTAAAGGAAGGGGAGTGTTTATTGAAAACATGTGGTTACTGAGCCCTATTTAAGGGGAACTAAAACACAGTCAGAGTATACAAGCCTGAGGGAACGGGGTTACCCCCGAGAAACGCGTCGCTTTCTATCTCTTTATGGTATAGGAGATTTGATTTTAACACACTCAGCTGTAATTTGTTACATTGCTGGTATTTTTATTCTGTATAATAATAAATACTAGTTTTACTATTTACAAAGACTGGTGTGTGTGTATCAATCTCCTGCTAAGTAACCCAAGGGCTGTTTAGCCTTTCTCCCCTTCTCCAATTCGTAGGAAGTTATCCAGGCAAGGGTTGCCGTTCCGGAGATCCACTGACACAGGACACCAAGACGTGGATTCCTCTGCACAGCCAGCTGGTTTGCTGATTAAATAGCAGCCTGCTTCTAATAGGCACAAGAGAGTGCCTTCACGTTTGTGAGTATCCTGTATCTTGTCTAGCTTGGATTCTGTGGTATCTATTGACCTACACATGTGGCGCCTCTGTGTAATGATATGTTTCAACTTGTACCCTTGATTTTATGCAGGACCACTCAGTCTCACACCTTACCACAGGTTCACTAAGATCTAACTTGTGGAACCCTGTTATGCTCATAGATCTGAGGGTCACTACTGTAGGATACAGTGTGAAGATGTTATACAAAGGAACAAGAAATGAGCTAAACCTATGTATGGTATAATATAGGATAACTCCAATTTCATAGATAGAGAGAGTCAGTAGATAATCATTTTTCCAAGTTAAGTTTCAGTCCTGCATCACATACAAATAAAATATTTACATAGCTTGCACACACACACACACACTCTATTGAATTAGTTGTGCAGGGTAAGTTCACAGAATATCTTATACCGTATTTGAGCATATGCAGTAATGAGAAGTTGATGTGTTGAAATCAGTTTAAGCACATATAATACCAGAGAGGTTAATTCCTGAATGAGCAGGGCCTTGTAGCGTTATGTTTAGATTTGCAGATAGTTAAAGTCACTAAGCAAGCAAATATATGGAGCAACAGGCAGATGAAATGGCAGCAGAGTTAGTACGTGTATATGCTGAGTAATAAGTAGATATGGCAGTTAGACTTAATTACTTGAGGCTCAGAAGTAACAAGTGACATGCAGAGAAAGATATCCTTAAAAGTACATTGGTTATACAGACCGGTAAATTCTGAGGATAGTTTCATACAAACCGGCTTCCCAATGCGTTACAGCAGTATAGTTCAGAGGAGGAAACACAGTCAGTGTGTGCCGAGATTCAGTGTGTGTGTGGCAGCAGCGGTTGCACGCAGAGAGAAGTCGGGCGTGACGTCACACGCCAGGAGAGCAGCATGCAAGAGTGCAGGATACAACCAGCAGCGTGAGGAATAGCGATACACTGAATGAGCCGGAATCAGTATCGCAGGTGAGGTGCTGCAAATCCACAAATCTTGAGAAACAGAGGAATAGTAGCAAATAGAAGTAAATCCCAACTTAGACAGAAGGGAATAGCTGGGTGTGTAGCGGTCAGTAACTCCAGGAGACTGAACAAATTACCAAGCAACGTTCAACATTAGGTGGAGCCTTAAATAGCAATATGGTAATTAGGAGTTAAAGGTACAGAGAGGTAAATGATGAATAAACCCTGACACTCTGTTTATGTTTTGATTACAGTTTTCCATCTTAGAAGTCACATCATCTGTGGAGTGAAGACCGAGAGCTGCCTTTTTCCTCATACAGACTTTTTGTGGGACTTTTTCCATATACCTTTTGCATTGGCCACAACTCAGTGCCACGTGTGTATACATATATATCTATTTGTATATATTTTATTTTTCTTATATTGATTTTTATATTTCTTATTATGTATTTGGTGTTATAACATGCACGTTTAACACTTGGGTAACTTTTACCACTGTTATATAGCGCCTCCTATAGGGGATCTGTGGTACTACTAGTACAGATTTTCAGGTTTATTATTAGTTTTTACCCATTTTTTGGTTTGATAGGAGTGCTGCTTAACCACCATGCTATTCTCATCTGAAAGAGCATTGAGGAGACAAAATTCCCCTAGTAATGATGGTAGTATACAATCTATCGTAGACCCCGCAACCAATGCCAGTATAGAGAGTCTGTTTTCCAAATTAGAGGATTTGTTAAAAATTGAAAACAGACATTGGTGGGATCTTGATGGTTTGAAAAAATATAAAGAAAAGAAACAGATTCCCAAGGGTCTACGTGTTTTTAAGAATTGTTCTTTTAAAAATAATGTAGAACTATTGACAAAATGGTATAATATTTTAGATGAATGTTCTTTTAATCTTATTGATTTACTTATTTCTCATAGGCAACAGCTGGTAGACGAGGTGGGGTTAGAGATAGACTCTGTTCAGAAAGAATTAGAGGTACACAAAGAACACTCAGAGTATCAGAAACTGAATAACCAGACCATCAAATCAGTTGATGATTACCAGAGAGAAATTATAACTAACAAAAATTTGAAACTCAAAAGAGATGAGGAAGATTATAATAAAGGGGAGGTCTACACTTACAATAGAACCAGAAACAACCAAAAGGGTGATTGGACTGTAGTCAAAAATCACAAACAACAAAATAGAAATATGAACAAAAGCAATCACATCCATAACTACAATGGTGCATCAGATAAGAATATAATGCAAAACACCAATTACATCAATAATCACCAACATCAGAATACAGTGCATCCACAAAGGAACCAACATCAGGGCAACAGTGGGAATCCACATAGACCATCGTATTCAGATAGAGATTACAGAAGAATGTCAGATTATCAGGAATATAATAATCCCAATCATATTCCTATATCTAATAGATTCCAAGTCCTGAACTCAGTACAAGATAGTGCTTTTGATTACCCTAGAGATGAAAGGCCCTGTTCATCTAGAATGGACAATATTCCATCTACCTCAACTGAGGGTTTTTTAGGAACACCCAATCTGGCACCTCTATGGAGGAGACCCAATCCCACAACAAACCAAAAGAAAAGGCCTTACCCAAACGGGGAAGGAGAGGGAGAGGGAAAACCAACAAAAAAGATAAACTCCAAAAACTGAAAAAAGGTATTTTTAATCTTTCTTCCCATCATCTCACCGATGATGAAGTGAGGGTTTTGGGAAGAGGACTATCATATTGCCCTCCCAATCCCCACAATATTTTTGAACTGTTTGTGGACCTCAATAAATACACCCGCAAATTGTTGTTGCAGAGGTATTTTGCAGTTAAGGCCCTAAGAAAACAAAATACTGAAGGGGTTCCGATATTGTTAAATTCCCAACAAACCAGAAACCCCACATCTGTATTAATGTATGACCCCAGCCAATTGACGGAAGAATTGTTTGAGGGAGTAATCCATAATTCTCTGGCACCTCCCTCTACTTTTCATCCACCCATAGAGGAGGTATCCTATATTGATTTGTACCAGCAATTAGTTTTAGAAGATTTTGAATCCATGCCCAAAAGAATCATGGGGAAAAAACTAACTTGGCCCAATGAAGCCAGGGCCCTTAGAAGCCTGACGGATGACAAGAATTTGGTCATCCGTCAGGCAGATAAGGGTGGGGGTATAGTTCTACAGAATTATTCAGACTATATCAAAGAGACTCATCGTATTTTGGATGATAAAGACTATTATATAAAGTTGTCTTTGTCAGTATATTTATGAAAATCTTAGTAGTGCTATCCAAATAATATATAAGTTTATGGCAGGGTTATAAACACAATCTTAAAATAATTTTCCTTAAAAATTGAAACCCTAATCAACCATGCATCTACTAGACCATACAATTAATATAAATATCTGAATTCTTTTATTTAGTTAATATCCATAAACATATTGAAGTATATTCGCAATAAAAGGAAATGAAACAAAATTTATATGCATTAAAACCAACTCTTAAGATATGCTATCCTTCTTACAAAACCCAGAAAGATGTACCTTCACAATTCAGCCTTTTATTTATTTAACACAATGGGACTAAAAACCTTTAACATCCAAGCAATACAATTCTAAACAGTGTTTATAAAACAATAGGATAATATATATATTCTGCTATTTAACTGCAATTTATCCTAATACAAAATTAACTGACAATATCAGAACTTGCATAGATGAGTTACTTGGTCAATCAGACGCAGATTTAAACAATATATATATAGGCTGTGAAATGCTAACTTGAAAAAAAAAAAACACACTGCTTCTTTAAATCTATTAAATACAAATTAACTATGCATATAACTTATCTTACAAAACCTTGAATACGTTACCAAAGTAAAAAGCAGTCGATATCCAATATTCCTTGGTAGGAATTATTTTACCTCAGATCACCAATAAGTGTATATCGCAATCAATGAGAAAGGTAGATTAGCTTTGCTCAAGTAAAGTGGTATCTCACGCCCAGCAGGAACCAGTTACAAGTTTTAGCTTCAGCAGAAAATCTGTTCCTTTTCTCTCTATTGCATTCACTTTTTATTTGGTTTTCCATCATTGGTAAATTGTGGGTGGCCCTGCGGGAGCTGACCTTCCCATTGGTTATCTGGGAAGTCTAAATCGGATTGGCCCTTGGAAATTTCATTTTTAACAGCCAGAAAGAACCTTCTGGCTGTAGTTCTCGCAACATAACACCGGGTGGCAGCATTACAATTAGACAGTACAAATAAATGCAGCATGACAAAGAAATACAGTTATATATTAAAACATCTTTCTTTAAAATGTATAATAACTGCCATAATTTCTTGCACCAGTCTCTCCCAATATCAATTATAGGTGAAGCGGCATCAGATTAATTTCCTGATCGTTTTGATATGAAACATCAAATACATCTAGCATTATATTTTAAAAGATGTATTTGAAACGTTATAAACATTTATTGCACATACATATGATATGATATTTCATTTCATGCCGGCATTCCATCTGAAATAAAGTAATAAGTGTCATTAATTATTTCTTTCCAGGTCCACAAATATTTATTTAAAAACACAGAGGCTAAGTAAGATCTTTTATGTTTTCAAAACATATATATCATTTCTATGTATATCTGAATTTATTTCCTATATAAATATCCCCTGCAGCAATTATCTATTTAATACAATGTGCTTAATTTCAATATATATATCATGAATCATTCTAAACATACATGGAAAACTGGCATTGTTCTCCTTGCAAAATGTATTTAATTTTATTTGTGTCACCTTCCCCCAAGATGGGGGTTTGCAGTACGTCTTCAAATAGAGATTCAGTGAGATAGAACTGTTGTATCACACGTGTCAAATTCCAAAGGGGTCCTTGAACACATTCTTTTCTCACCTCACCAAATGTTCTGAAGTTATAAAAATCTGCATATATAGTCAAATGAATAGGGTTACTGAGCTATTTCCTTTAGAAAAGAAATGTTTGTGTGTTTTACACTACAGGGGTCGTGCTTCAAAAGGCTCTGCTGATCGTCAATCCTGATAGACGTGTATTAGAAGCTGTGTTCAACAAACTCATGTTCAATTAATCCCGAGATCTTATCTAACATATACAGTGTATAAAATATACATATATATATACATATATATGTACACATATGTAATATTCATCACAATATTCATATACTCTGACATAAATCCCCCTTCCAACTTCAAATAGATGTAGGACACATGTATTTGAATTGGCTTAAAGTCAGTGGTATTTGATGAGGATCAACCGTATACCTCATAGACAGTCTTCTATGTAGATAGTCTGTCGATTTTGAGTCTTCATGTTTATCAGCTAGGCATCTTTGAACTACAGTATGTTTTTAGTTCATTTGGGGATATGACACTTCATTTTTCCTCTATGACTTGTAGTTGGGATCTTGGATGACACGCTCGCAATTGATTGATATGGACCCATTTATCTATGAAACTTTCATTTTTGGGGATTCGTATTTTATAGGCCACTGGAAATATTTTGTCAGTAATGACGAAAGGACCTTTCCATGAGGGAAGAAATTTCTTCTCCCTAACCTGATCTCTTCCAAAGTTATAAAGATAAACTTTATCATTTATTTCATATTCCTTTTTGGATGTTTTGAGATCATAATAGGTTTTAGTGGCAGTTGCGGCTCTTTCTAAATTCCTTTGAGCAAATGCAAAGGCATGTTGCAGGTGCTTTCTTAGGTTTTCCACATATTGATGTGTATTGGCAGCGTTTATCAAGTTTTGGTCTGATGTACGGTACAGCAGATGCTGAGGTAGAACCATTCTTCTACCAGTCATCAGTTCAAAAGGTGACATCTTGGTAGCACTACTTGGAGTTGCTCTTAATGCCATTAAGACTAGAGGTAGTTTTACATCCCAGTCTTTACCTGTTTCACTCACAAACTTTTTGAGGATTTTAACAATGGACTGGTTGTAACGCTCTACACCACCACTTGAGGCAGCTCTATAAGCAATATGGAGCTTTCTTTTAACCCCTAGTATTTTCCACATTTTGGTCATCACTTCGCTAGTGAAGTGGGTCCCCCGATCTGATTCGATTCTTTGGGGCAAACCAAATCTGGAAAATACATGGTTGATGAGCAATGCTGCACATGTTTCAGCACTATTGTTAGGTGCGCTAATGCACTCTACCCATTTAGTGAACAGGCATGTCACGGTTAACATGTATTTGTTACCTCTTGATGATCTTGTTACTGGGCCAATAAAATCAATTTGTATATCTGACCATGGCATTACCATCCCCCTTTTCTGCAATGGCGCTATTCGTTGGTGCAGTGGGTTGGGACTGTGGGCAGATTAAACACCCTTGACAGTAGGTTTGAACATCTTTCAACATGTGTGGCCAAAAAGCGTAATCACGCAATATTTCATACGTGAGTTTGGCACCACGATGACCAGATGTGGGAGCATCATGGGCATGTTGAAGCATTAGACCTCGGAACTTGGTGGGTACTACCCACTGCTGGATGCCAGTTTTGGAGGTTCTAATTAACAAACCATCCTGTAATTTGAATTGTGATTTAGATTTTATTAAGATTCTCAGATCTTCTTTGCCAATACAATCATCTTTTGAGATGGGGTTGTTTTCAGGATCTTCTATGTGTTTATAGAAGATGCCTACAATGGGGTCTTCTTTTTGACTAGTGATCAGGTCCTCACTAGGAGAATCCTGACTCCATTGTACCAAGTTAGGCTCACTCTGTTGTTTTGCCTGGTTTCTGGTAATGGCTTCTACCTGAATTGCACCCATTAAATGGTCAATATTAAGGAGTTCTCCAGTTATGGCTCCTTGTTTGGCTAATGAATCCGCAAGGTCATTGCCTTCCTTATCAGGACCTAAAACTCTGGAATGACCCTTGGTCTTTTTCCAGTGTATGGTTAAGTCATTGGATACTACCAGATTATCAATCTCGCAGAACAACTTGCCATGCTTGACTGGTTTGTTATTGCTTTTCTGCATGCCATTTCTTTTCCAAGTTGGCAGGTATTCAACAAAACTGTCACGCACATAATTCGAGTCAGTTATGATCACAAATTCATTAATACCATGTTCAATAGCCATTTCAATGGTTTTGAAAACCACAGTTAGTTCTGCAACCTGACTGGATCTTGGTCCAATGTTGAAACCTATAGATATATTTGGGAATCCATTTGTCCCCGTTATACCAATGCCAGCGACTAATCTGCGCTCATTATCAATAGTGGCATGGTAAGAACAACCATCAACATACACCCAAGGTAATGTTTGGCAATGGTCCTCATTGTACATTTTATATGGAGAAAGCAATTGTTCTTCCAGAAAATCATCTTCTGATAATTCTTCCCCAGGATCTCTAGCAGTACAGTCGTGGAGCTCAGCAAGCCCTTGTGCGACTGGATTCTTTTTATTCTGCTTGTAGCGAATTTCTAAGGGCCAGCCTTGTAAGGAAAGAGTCCACGCTGTTATGCGGCTATTAGACAAATTCCCATCTCTTATTCTCTCACTTTGCAAATATAGCAAAGGCTGGTGGGCCGTTTCTACAATAATTTTCTCGCCCTGTATATAGCTGCGGAAATTTTGTAGAGCCCATACAGTATATAAGAGGGCTTTTTCGCAATCGTTGAACTTTATTTCTACTGGGGATAGATTTTTGCTCGCATAAGCAATGGCTTTGTTCAAATTATCATGCTTTTGGTATAAAACAGCACTCATGCTTACATCTGTGTACCCTGTTTCTAAGTAGAAAGGTTTGCCACCTTCAGGGTACGCTAAGCAAGGTGCTTGAGTGAGTTTTCTCTTCAGCTCTCTGATGGCTGTCTCTTGAGACTCACTCCAGTGCCATTTCACATCTTTCTTCAGAAGAAGCAGTAGTGGTTTAGCTAATTCCGCATAATTATCAATGAATTTGCGAGAATAATTTGTCATACCCAGGAATGATCTCAATTCCTTTAAGTTAGTTGGGTTTTTAGAATTCACTATAGCTTCCACCTTTTTCTTTTGGGGATTTAATCCTTCAGAGGTAACTTCATGTCCCAAGAAGTTTACACAAGTGCGGCACCATTGAGCTTTTTGTAGGGATAATTTGACACCTGCCCTTTTAAGTTGGCTGAGGATGTGTTTAAGCTCTGCGATGTGTTTTTCAAAGTCTGTGCTTTTGATTAAAACATCATCAACATAAGATAAGGTCCCCCTTTCCAGTGCGTCAGGCATAGCCTTATGCATGAATACAGCAAATTCATGTCCAGAATTTATGTATCCAAATGGAAGTCTCTGGAATGCATATTGGACCTTTTGGAAGGAGAATGCTAGCTTATATTGGTCCTCTTCATGTACCTTTATGGTCCAGTATCCCTGTGCACAATCAATGGCAGTGAATATCTTGGATCCCTGCATTTGTGCTAGGCACTGGTCAATGTATGGTACAGGCCAGCCAGACATGTATACTCGTTTGTTTAGCTGTCTTAAGTCAGCGCACAAACGCCATTGTCCATTGGGCTTAAGGACACCTAGAATAGGATTATTATAAGAGCTGTGCACCTGTCTGATAATACCTCTTTCTTCCAAATTCCTTATGATCTCTGCAAGAGAATCATATGAGGCTAAGGGAAGTCTGTATTGTTTGACAAATACAGGTGGCGCATTAGGATCTGTTTGTATCCTTGCAATGTGCAAGTCTGTAGTACCACAGTCATAAGAATCCTTAGCGAAAATATCCTTGTATTCCATTAGGAGTTCTCGCAGCTGTTGGCGTTCATCATCGCTGGAACAGCCATTAGCTAAGGATATTTGCTCTTCGACTATTTGCTGAAATCCTGGAAAGATTTCAGGCTGTCCTATTTCATAGGCTTCTTCCAGTCTAGAGGTGAGATCCCCTTGATTATAATTTACATTGCTCCCTTGACTCTGGGTATTGGGGTAATCTTGCTGTTTGATTGGCTGATCAAACACTAGAGAGGCTTCTTCAATTTTACAGATGCCTTCCTCTGAGCTGAAGGGATAAATAGACTGAACATTAAATAGACCCTCTGGCATAGATGCAAAGGATTGTTCTATTAATTGTTCTTCAGTTAGGTATCCTTCAGGTATTAGCCCAATTACATTATTCTGGAATCCAAAAGTGTAATAACTTGATTCCAGTGCATATCCTATGGTAGTTCCCTTGGATAAGGTTATATCCTGTGGGGTCATGTTATGTACAATAATATGTATTGGAATAGTTCCAATATTCACCATAGGAGTGTAGGTCACTGTGACACCTAGATTTTGTATTCTATGGGAGAGACAAATCAGTGTTTCAGAAGTTTTTAATTTCTGCCCTCTCTTTACCTGTAAGGGTAAAAGAAATTTATCAGCCCCAGCAGGAATTATAACATCGCTAGATACCTGCATATTCACAGCATATGGCAATTGCTGGTTTGATTTCAGGGCTGCATTTTCATCCTGAAATACTTCAGGGTCCCCCTTTAACCTGCTCCAGAGGCAAGAATTAATCAAATCTATTTGTATGGCATATCTATGTAAGATATCATTTCCAATGTATATTTGATTATGGGGAGTATTTAAAACTAAAAACAGGTGTTTCACTGACTTATTACCAATAGAGATAGATAATAAGCACTTAGCCGTGATGTTATAGCTTTCAGACCTGTTATCCAGGTTGTGGACACAGTGGTCTTGGGGAGAAAGATATTTAATCACTTTAGGTTCAGCTATTTGCGCTAATAAACCTTCGCTTATATAGCTAGCTTCCTGTTTTAAGTTTATTTTAGCATACTTGGTTTTACCAAGGTCATGCACTTGTATAGGGATAAATAGATCCTCTTTAACTCTCTCAATCCCTGTGAGGTATTGAGCGTGGCCTCCCCCCTTAGGGATTTTATGATCCCCCTTGTGGAGTAATATGGTTAATACATCGCCATCTAGGGAAATATTCGCTATCTTTCCAGGCGAAATTTTAAAAGTGTTACCATCAGAGCCACTAAAAGGAATCTGATCATCTATTTGTAGAATAGTGATTTCAGCTACAGAGTTATTTCTGAAATGAATCTCCACAGCATCTGGTTTCTCTTCCACCACGTGACAGCTATGTCGGGCACGAGATATACCAGATTTTTCATAATTGATAGGCTGTCTAACTTGTGACCAAATTACATTATTTATGCAATCAATTATGGTGCTTAATCGCTTCAGGAGATCACTACCAATAATTAAACGATCAGTTGGCAGATCCACTATAATGACAGGGTGTCTTATGACCCTGTTCCCCAATTTAAATTTTAACCATGCAGTACCGTAAACTTTTAGGGAGTCACCCCCAACACCTATTAGAGAACCGTCAAATTCTTTTATTTTAGGTTTGTGGGGTGTTATCTCATTTAGCTGTGTGTAGTACCTGTGGGATAAGATAGTCGCCTGTGACCCAGTGTCAATTAATCCCCTGATAGGGTTGGAGGCAGCTCAACTAATACATAATATCTTCCTGCAGTTTCTACCATTTCACACATAAAATTGGCATTCTCGCCACGTGTTACCTGAATTCGCCGTGTCATTCGATGCAGAGGAACCTTCATACCTACCTGTTTCCTCTATGACAGGGTCGGTTGGATTCTTTTGTACTGCATCTGTGGAGATAAGGTTAGGAGAGAGCTGCAAGGGAAGAGATTTGTTAACTTTTCCAGGATGAGGTTGCTTGTCATCACGGCTAAATCGTCCGTTTCCGGTCTGTGGGGAGATAACATGATTAGTATCATTGATATTTATTATTACATTTTGTATATCTCTCCCCTCCCCTTCAGGTGATACTGCAGTATTTATGACTGTGCCTGTGGTCCACTGCTGACCACTGGCTGTACCCCTAAAAAAGTATTGTTCGGTTGCTGAGCCGTAGATTTTTGACTCATATTAGCGATTTGTTCGCTCAACTGATTTATCTGGGTAAACAGCATATCTACCTGATTGTACAAGTTGCCTCTACCCCTGGGCCTATCTCTTGGTGCCCCATTGTACTGATTCCTGGACCATTGGGTTCCCTCAGAATCAGGGCCGCTATTTCTATTCTGGCGTGGTTGCCCCTGGGGTTCAGCTTGTTCAGCATTAGTACTTTGGGGAGCATTATATACCTGGGGTGTCTGGTTACCCTGAGAATATCTTCGCCGTCTATTGTATCTACCCTTGCGTGGATACCAATTATTTGGTGGGTATTCTCTTTGTGAGTAATTATTCACCTGATTATGTCCCCCACTTTGGTTATAGTCTCCCTGCGCCTCAACCTGTGTAGGGGGAGGGGCAGAATTAAACCTCTGTGGAGATGGCCTGTTTTGACTGGCCACCTCTGCATAAGTTCTCTTGTTAGACTCCAAATTGAGGGGTTTAGGTGACACCCTAGTTTCTGCTACAATTTTGGGTTTTGATTCCTTTTTAACCCCCTGCTCACTGGACTGCTGAATAGAGTATAATTTTGTACTCTCTTTGATCAGCCATTCCAATGAGCAGTCCTCATCAAAATCTCTAGCTAAGTTAATTTTGATGGGTGTAAGCAGTGCTTCAAAAAATAAATTTACAAATTCTGAGCCGTCAAATTTGGGATTATCTTCAGCCATACTGTACGCATTTTTCAATACAGAAAGGAATTCGATTGGACTCTGATTCGCACGACACTTTAAACCATATACCGCTATCTTCGCGGCAGTTTTAGTGCGATATTGCCCGAATTCTTTTCTGCATTGTCGTTTTACCCCATTCCAGGAATGAATATTCATATCCTTTAGTGAGGCAAAGAACTTGTGATGCTTACTGTCAAATACCCAAGGTAGAAATTCAATTTTCAATTTCTCACTTGTAACATTCATTATAGCTAACGCATTTTCAAAAGCCTGTAAATGATCAATTACAGATGTTGTTCCCTTATTGGAGAATATAGGTACTGCGCGTTGTACGAAGGTGATTATTTTATGGGAATCATAGACTTTATCAGACTTATTTTGGGATTCTCTGTTAGAGTTTCCCTCCCCCGCATCAGCTGCGCTACAGCTGTCCTCTGGATTTACATCCTGAGGGGATTGTCTATTTGGGAAATCTATTTCTGACCCGTTAGGGGTCATTTGTCTATGTTGTTCTATATATTTTCGTACCTCGTCCCTGACGCGTTCGCTAAAGGAGTTAGCATTATCTGTATTATTCTCATTGCTAATATAGGGGTTTTCATTATGGCGATATGACCTTTTTAAATCGCTTAATTCTCTCTGGCTTTGCGCAAGCTGTTTATTTAAATCTTGTATCTGTGCGATTAAGTCTGTATTATGCTTATCTAAGGCTGTTAGGTTTTGGGCAAATTCATCCATTTTATTTTTGGCTATTTTTAAACCCTCTTCGCGTCTGCGCGAGGAACGAATACTATTTTCTAGCTCCTGTATTTGCAATCGTTTGTCTGTGACACAAAACGACATTTCGTCAATTATGCATATTAAAAGGGGCCAGGATTTTAGTATTAGTTCGTCTCGCTTTATGGGAGCTTTGCATTGATTAATCATTAATAATTCCTGGAAGAATTCATTCTCTTCATTCCACATATTATTATTAACGGTAATATTTTTAGCCCTAGTTTCAAGCGTATCCATAAAATCATTTAATTCACCCGCAATATTAAACTTCCCTTTAAGGTAACTTAAGATATCTTTCTTAAGGACCTGACCTTTAGTAATAGGTATGGTTATGGGACCAATTTCATTGCTATGTATAGAATTAAATGAGTCACTTCTGGCTACAGACATTATTATATTGGTTTAGTACTTAGTTAAACTAAAACGCTAATACAATTTTTGCCAATAAAAAGAGAGAAGGAAAAATTTTATATTTAAAAAAAAAATATTATTAATTTTGAAATATGAAAAATTAATATTCCGAAATATGAAAAATTAATATTTTTGATTAACTTTGAAAATATGAAAAATCAATATTTTTGATTAATTTTGAAATATGAAAAATTAATATTTTTATTAATTTTTCAAAATTAATCTTTAATAATATTTCAAGATATTAATGTCAATCTCGAAATATGAAAATTAATATTTCAACCCTTCAAAAAAAATTATATCTTCAAAATATAAAATCGAAATATGAATTTATTTTTTTTTCTCTTTTATAATAATTTCTATTTACTTACAAATATATTATATCAATTATGATGGATATTATTAAATCTCAGCAGTGCCTCCAATTATTATGTCAGTATATTTATGAAAATCTTAGTAGTGCTATCCAAATAATATATGTTTATGGCAGGGTTATAAACACAATCTTAAAATAATTTTCCTTAAAAATTGAAACCCTAATCAACCATGCATCTACTAGACCATACAATTAATATAAATATCTGAATTCTTTTATTTAGTTAATATCCATAAACATATTGAAGTATATTCGCAATAAAAGGAAATGAAACAAAATTTATATGCGTTAAAACCAACTCTTAAGATATGCTATCCTTCTTACAAAACCCAGAAAGATGTACCTTCACAATTCAGCCTTTTATTTATTTAACACAATGGGACTAAAAACCTTTAACATCCAAGCAATACAATTCTAAACAGTGTTTATAAAACAATAGGATAATATATATATTCTGCTATTTAACTGCAATTTATCCTAATACAAAATTAACTGACAATATCAGAACTTGCATAGATGAGTTACTTGGTCAATCAGACGCAGATTTAAACAATATATATATAGGCTGTGAAATGCTAACTTGAAAAAAAAAACACACTGCTTCTTTAAATCTATTAAATACAAATTAACTATGCATATAACTTATCTTACAAAACCTTGAATACGTTACCAAAGTAAAAAGCAGTCGATATCCAATATTCCTTGGTAGGAATTATTTTACCTCAGATCACCAATAAGTGTATATCGCAATCAATGAGAAAGGTAGATTAGCTTTGCTCAAGTAAAGTGGTATCTCACGCCCAGCAGGAATCAGTTACAAGTTTTAGCTTCAGCAGAAAATCTGTTCCTTTTCTCACTATTGCATTCACTTTTTATTTGGTTTTCCATCATTGGTAAATTGTGGGTGGCCCTGCGGGAGCTGACCTTCCCATTGGTTATCTGGGAAGTCTAAATCGGATTGGCCCTTGGAAATTTCATTTTTAACAGCCAGAAAGAACCTTCTGGCTGTAGTTCTCGCAACATAACACCGGGTGGCAGCATTACAATTAGACAGTACAAATAAATGCAGCATGACAAAGAAATACAGTTATATATTAAAACATCTTTCTTTAAAATGTATAATAACTGCCATAATTTCTTGCACCAGTCTCTCCCAATATCAATTATAGGTGAAGCGGCATCAGATTAATTTCCTGATCGTTTTGATATGAAACATCAAATACATCTAGCATTATATTTTAAAAGATGTATTTGAAACGTTATAAACATTTATTGCACATTCATATGATATGATATTTCATTTCATGCCGGCATTCCATCTGAAATAAAGTAATAAGTGTCATTAATTATTTCTTTCCAGGTCCACAAATATTTATTTAAAAACACAGAGGCTAAGTAAGATCTTTTATGTTTTCAAAACATATATATCATTTCTATGTATATCTGAATTTATTTCCTATATAAATATCCCCTGCAGCAATTATCTATTTAATACAATGTGCTTAATTTCAATATATATATCATGAATCATTCTAAACATACATGGAAAACTGGCATTGTTCTCCTTGCAAAATGTATTTAATTTTATTTGTGTCACCTTCCCCCAAGATGGGGGTTTGCAGTACGTCTTCAAATAGAGATTCAGTGAGATAGAACTGTTGTATCACACGTGTCAAATTCCAAAGGGGTCCTTGAACACATTCTTTTCTCACCTCACCAAATGTTCTGAAGTTATAAAAATCTGCATATATAGTCAAATGAATAGGGTTACTGAGCTATTTCCTTTAGAAAAGAAATGTTTGTGTGTTTTACACTACAGGGGTCGTGCTTCAAAAGGCTCTGCTGATCGTCAATCCTGATAGACGTGTATTAGAAGCTGTGTTCAACAAACTCATGTTCAATTAATCCCGAGGTCTTATCTAACATATACAGTGTATAAAATATACTTATATATATACATATATATGTACACATATGTAATATTCATCACAATATTCATATACTCTGACATCTTATGATCCAACTAATGATTTTACCAGGAAACTCAACCTCTTATTAGAACAAGGTTTCATTGGTGATATCCTCATGAAAAAAGAAAAGAGATACCTCACACCTGATCACCCCAGTACCCCTTATTATTATCATCTCCCCAAACTTCATAAAGATGATAAAGTTCCCCCCGGTAGGCCCATCATAGCGGGTATTAATAGTATCACCGATAAGTTGTCCGAGTACATAGACATCTATCTTCAGAAGTACGTGACTAACTTACCATCTTATATCAAAGACACCAGAGACCTACTTAACAAACTATCTGGCATTAAATGTAAGAGTGGAAATTATTTTTGGCTCTCATGTGATGTCGGGTCCCTCTACTCAAATATATCCCATGATTTAGGGATACGATCAACACAGCTATATTTGAGTAGAGATCTTTACATGCCTGGGAAACAAAAGGAATACCTGATATCACTCATCAATTATATCTTGAAACATAATTATTTCCAGTTCTTGGATACTTTTTATTTACAGATTAAAGGAACGGCCATGGGCACCAGATTTGCCCCCCAGTTTTGCAAATCTTTTTATGGGTCAATTTGAAGATCTATATATCTACAACTCGCAATGGAGGGGCAATCTGGTGTTCTATGGCCGTTATATAGATTATTTGATGTTTATTTTTGATGGATTAGAATCAGAAGCTCTCAAATTTGTTTCACATTTGAACCATAATAATATGGGTATAAGTTTTTCACATAATTTACAAAAGGACCAGATAGAATTTTTAGACATCATACTTGCCTGGGACCCTTGGGGTAATATATCAACGTCTACCTACTTTAAAAAGGTAGACTGCAACAATTTCCTACATTTTTCCAGCAACCATTGAACAAAATGGAAGACAAACATTCCATTTAGTCAGTTTTGTCGACTACGTAGGAATTGTAGCACATTGGAACAATATAATCAACAAGCTCCCATTCTAACATCTAGATTTATAGAGAAGGGGTACCCTCCTGAACTTATCAGTAAGGGCTCACAGAGAGCCAGGGATCTGAATAGAGAACAATTATTATCAATAGCTTCCAATTCAGACAAACATGAGAACAAAGAAGAGTTGAATTTTAACAAACAACCACTCTTTGTTACACAATACAACTCCAATCATAAAAACATCAACAAAGTTCTAAAGAAACACTGGCCGATCTTATTAAAAGATACGATTTTAAACAAAACGCTTCCATCACAACCGAAACTGGTTTTCAAAAGAGCACCTTCCTATAAACAAAAACTAGCCCCAAGTAAGGTGGTCATGTCAAAAAGGAAGGTAGCTAACACACCTAAATCAGGAGAAAAGATAGGAAACCATATCTTCAATAAGAAGGGAGTATATAAATGTGGAAAGAGATTCTGCCACATGTGCAAATATATTACCCATGGAACCTCTAGTATAGTGTCACATAGTAATGGTGAAAAATTCTTTATCAAAAGTAGAATGACTTGTGATTCCAGCTACGTCATATATGCACTGTCGTGCAAATGTGGGATACAGTACATAGGCAGGACCTGTAGGAAGATCAGAACCAGATGGAGTGAACATCTGAGGAACATTAAAGTGAAATCATCCAAACATAGTGTATCCAGACATACTTGTGAACAGTACATATCTGGAAAATGTTCATTCAAAATCACTCCAATAGAAAACATCCTGAAAAGTAATTTGTACAACAGGTTTACTAAACTAAGACAAAGGGAAACCTATTGGATTTTTAAATTCAAAAGTTTTTTTCCCACAGGCCTGAATGAGGTGATAGACTCAGCTGTATTCATATGATGGTATCAGTCATGATATGCAATACTTAATCTTGGGGCGATTTTTTATCTTATTTTACTCTTATGTTTATTTTTATAATTCATCTCTGTTGAGAAAGGAAAATACATTGTATTTTTTATAATATATTTATGGTTCCTTTAGATATTATGTACACTGGACTTTCACCCCCCACTTGTTGCTTAATCATATACAACAGTGAGGTTTATGAATATGTTCCATTCACCCCTAACATCACTTTTTTATTACTGATCAGAACTATCATTCTAATTATATCACATAATGGTGCTTTAGGTCACCCACTTATTTAGCATGGGCGTTAGGTCACTCTTCTATAGCCCGTTTTTATATGGTTATCGCACAAAAACAACTAGCACTTATCAATTCGATATCCTTTTATCACAAGATGTAAATACTTACGCCTACATCTCTTTTTATAAGTCACTTATTAATAATTAGGTAGGTTTCCATGATATTTAGTTAGATTTAATTGTCCATGGTTATTTAGTTAGATTTTAATTGTCCATGGATGCACTTTTGTCACGGTTATCTTTTATATCAATAATAGATTTCCCTTTTTTCACTATACCCATATGCACTTATGCATTCACTTTATGCTTATGATATGGCTGGTCATATTAAAAGACCACCTTAATTTTATTTTTCCCTGCTCACATGTCCCT
This sequence comes from Bombina bombina, assembly GCF_027579735.1. NCBI lineage: Eukaryota > Metazoa > Chordata > Amphibia > Anura > Bombinatoridae > Bombina > Bombina bombina. The sequence continues at coordinate 544,860,986 of NC_069505.1, read as the reverse complement.
CTTTTTATATATTTCAATATAATTATTATGAGCATATCAGTAATTTTCACTTCCCCTTTACAGGGTTCTCTATATGATGACACCCCTATGTATTGTGTCTAACATACACATACATTATCCCTTATATCGAGTGTTTTTTATATATTATATATACATGTGCCCCATATCTAATAACTCGATTTATTGTTGTGTATTTATTATCACGCCATACTGCCCATAAATTTTTGTAAGTATTGTATCGTATACTTTTCACAAAGAAACAATATAACGCTCAAGGGTGTGTGCTTACGAATTAGATTTACTGATACACTTAGTCATTATCACTTTCCAGTCATTTTTCCATTACTATTTGACATACTTCGGCGAGTTCTTAATTTTAGCCAATCAGATGGCTGGCCACACACACCGCTTTGACCAATCCCTCTTTGGACGCAATTTTTATAGACCAGGTAAATACCATTCATTTTCAGTATCATACACTAGCGCTTACATCACATCCGCCTGAGCGGGTATCCATGGAGACTAGACGGCGAACAATGCCATTATACTCCTGTGAGATTACACCTGCGAACCAAATATGCAGGCATGATGGGACTTGTAGTCCATCTATCATTATGACACAGACCAATCGGGTTCAGCATGTGACACAAACCTCCTAAAATATGGTCACGATTGGCTAATAAGATTCCACTGACGTAGTTTGTTTATATAGGTAAATGTTCAAACGTTTACATGATCGGCAAAAGATAATATTTAGAAAATTGCACGATCACCAACTTATGGAATATTGTTCTTAGGGAAATAGGAGAATAATCATAATAGGGTACATAATTAATAACACCAGTTTAATCATTGCAACAAGTGGGTGTGGGGGGGAAAGGAAGGGTCCTATTGGTTTATGTAAAGGAAGGGGAGTGTTTATTGAAAACATGTGGTTACTGAGCCCTATTTAAGGGGAACTAAAACACAGTCAGAGTATACAAGCCTAAGGAAACGGGGTTACCCCCGAGAAACGCGTCGCTTTCTATCTCTGTATGGTATAGGAGGTTTGATTTTAACACACCCAGCTGTAATTTGTTACATTGCTGGTATTTTTATTCTGTATAATAATAAATACTAGTTTTACTATTTACAAAGACTGGTGTGTGTGTATCAATCTCCTCCTAAGCAGCCCAAGGGCTGTTTAGCCTTTCTCCCCTTCTCCAATTCGTAGGAAGTTATCCAGGCAAGGGTTGCCGTTCCAGAGATCCACTGACACAGGACACCAACACGTGGATTCCTCTGCACAGCCAGCTGGTTTGCTGATTAAATAGCAGCCTGCTTCTAATAGGCACAAGAGAGTGCCTTCACGTTTGTGAGTATCCTGTATCTTGTCTAGCTTGGATTATGTGGTATCTATTGACCTACACATGTGGTGCCTCTGTTTATGTTTTGATTACAGTTTTCCATCTTAGAAGTCACATCATCTGTGGAGTGAAGACCGAGAGCTGCCTTTTTCCTCATACGGACTTTTTGTGGGACTTTTTCCATATACCTTTTACATTGGCCACAACTCAGTGTCACGTGTGTATACATATATATCTATTTGTATATATTTTATTTTTCTTATATTGATTTTTATATTTCTTATTATGTATTTGGTTTATAACATGCACGTTTAACACTTGGGTAACTTTTACCACTGTTATATAGCGCCTCCTATAGGGGATCTGTGGTACTACTAGTACAGATTTTCAGGTTTATTAAAAGTTTAAAAACAACAGCACAATGGTTGCTGATATAAGTGGATAATAAGGTGTCCTGTGAACACCCAATAATACAACGCATTTCACGGTTCACAGACCGTTTCATCAGGCATAAAAAATAATAATAAATAATGCTACCCATCACTGCCTTATATACCTCACTAACAAACAGAACAGACCACCTACCTTTAGTGGAGATTAATTAATATGGTACACCTGTATGGGTAAGTCCAAATCACTGACCTAAAGGTGGAATGTTACTCTTATTTCTATATACAATAACCTGTGTTTGCATTTACTGATATATTCTCTGTGGTACAATCATCTTACAAAAAACACTTCATACACTGTTTATTTATATAAACTCCAAACTGGTTGGCATGTATGTTGGTAACCTTGCTGGGATAGGTGTTCACTCCCACCCACCCCTTTTGTTTATACACATTCAAAGGTGGTTTAACCCTTCCATGGTTTTTTTGGGAATGTATGTGTAACCTACGTGATGAAAAGTTATATGTAAGTTCATGTCAATTTCAATGACCGCTTAGATTTACTTGGTCAGATCTGCTAATGACATATAGATCTGTGTCATCTTTATTTGGTTATAAAACCGTGTATATCGTTTAAAAGTTCTATGTTGTTGTTTACTAGAACGTGAATACTCCTATTCTATTGGTTCATATCCATGCTGTTTTGTGGATAGTAATTGCATGACGTGGAGGTTTGTTGCCACCACCCCCTTTTTTTTAAAAGGCCAATAGTTGCTCAAATTGTCATTTGACAGGGTGCCGTCTATGATAGACGCCCCCTGAGTCAATAAGATTTGACAGTTTATGAACTGCTTCAATGCCGTCTCACCGGTCCGGTGACCAAAAGTAACAGCCAAAATTGTATTCTCACTCTCTAACCACAGTAACCGGAAGACTGCTTTATAGAATTATAGGGATCATCAGCCCTGCCACCGTAGTTACGGAGACATCAGACTTACTAACTAAATTGCTTAACCTATTATGGCCAAAGTCTTTTTTGATCTTTCTATTGAAGTTTTGTATGTTTGTCTGATTGAAATACCCCGAATAGAAGCTATTTACATTTTTTCTCAAAAGTGGGTGTGTGACACTACACCAATCACACTCTTCCAACGGATTTGTTGGTGATTGGCTGAAGTGTCAATATGTACTTAGCAATTGTTGCGGTACTCGCAACAGTGTCACTTGAGCTCTGCATTGATGGATATATTTGTATTATTTTTGTGGGACAGAAATAAATGGTTTTCTTTTTTCCTCTATTAAACCCATTTCTTGAACAGTTGTGTAATAGTCCTAAACTAAATATCTTGTGTTTTAACTGCACAGCATTTAATCCATTTTCTGGCTTATCACCTGTCACAGTCTTTCTATAGTGCGTGTCCTAAGTTAACAAAGTGACATTTGTAAATGATTTGTTAAAATTATAAGTGAATGTGTTCCTATTAACTGATATATATATAGGGAATGTAAATAATTCCAAGGAGAAATAAATTTCGTTCCACAATAGGGATGAGATATAATATACCACAACAATAGAATAGGATGTGAAATAATGTGAATCAGTGTTTATATATGTGACGAACGTGATGATAATGAAATAGAGATAGAAAGGGGAATACTAAGGTGGAGGATATCTATTCTGTTTTATTTTAATTAAATAACATGCCAGCCAAAATGTAAAAATTCTGTATTACTCAAAAGACCACTCTTGGACCTTCTAAGCATAGGCAATAATGATAATAATAGAGAAGGTACTCAGATATAAAGGAGGCCGCTCTTGGACCTCATATGCTAAATCTCTAGTACCTACAGAACATTTAGCATATGAATCTCAGTTATGTATGTTTTGCTTGCAGGTATACAGTATCTTAGAGCAACTTTGTAGAAGGCAAGGGCTTATGGGTATGAAAAGAGTCACTCTTGAGCTCAACTTATGGATTAGTCAAAAAAAGTAGCCTACATATTATATAATGCTAAACAACTAAGCAAGGTAGGATAAACTGTGTATCCTTAATATAGTTAAAGGGCAATATGAGATAATAATCTTTGGGAGGGGAGGAGAACATATTGCTATTGGTTAATCAGGCCTTAAAGGGACACTCAGGTTAAATTAAATTTTCATGATTCAGATACAGTATGTAATTTTAAACAACTTTCCAATTTACTTCCATTAAAAAAAATGTGCACAGTCTTTTATATTTACAATTTTTGAGTCACCAGATCCTACTGAGCATGTGCAAGAATTCACAGACTATACGTATATGCATTTGTGATTGGCTGATTGCTATCACATGGTACAAGGGGAGTGGAAATATACATAACTTTGAAATTTGTTATAAAAAAATCTACTACTCATTTGAAGTTCAAACTAAGTGCTATTGCATTGTCGTGTTATCTTGCATTTGTTGATTATGCAAATCTAATGTTTTGACTGGTCCTTTAAGTGCTAAAGGGAACAGTCTAAGTAAAATCTCTATAACCTGTAGACCCATTTTGATAGAGAAAAAGTATACTGGATCACTGAATAAATATAGAGCAGGTGTGAATAACTAATACAAAGCTATAGTTTAACAAAAGCTTGAAAAACCTCTATTATATAAAGCAGTCACATGCAACACAGTAGTAGCTTAAAAAATATAATTCCCATATTATGAAATGGAGTGTGTAAGTTCTTATATAAATATAGTAGTTCAGTGTAAAATGTTTCAGACCTACTATGTATAGCAACTATAAAGTATGGGATCCTTTCAGAGAGAACATGCTAATAGTATCATATGTTGTTCAATGTAATCATAGATTATAAACATATCAGAACCAATAGGGTCTAGACATCCACATTAATAAAACTATATTATTACTATATAGCCTTAATTTTATAGAGTCAAAATCATTATTATGTATTACAAATATTAATAAAGTGAGATGTAATTTGAGGCGTTGCATATGGCTGAACTAGGGGGCTATAATAACAGCTCTATAATTACCAGCCAATAATATAATGTGCCCCATATGTGTCATAATGTTGGGTACACTCATTGCAATATGAATAGTAAAGTTATATTAAGATGTATGTGTATAATTGGGTATATATATATATATATATATATATATATATATATATATATATATATATATATTTCAGTGACATAGACAATACGGATACCTATTATAAATAAGGCCATAAAGAGTAACTATATAACCCATTTAAACCGAATCCCGGAGTGTAGTTATTGAACTCAAATGTCAAAATAACCCATAAAAATATGAATATCTATTTGCGTACTGACCCATATTTGAGCAATACAGATATATTTATATGTATGACAGATACGGATAGGGTATAGCGCTAGACCAAAAACCTACTTAGCCTCACTAAAGGTTATTGTCTCCTCCCTAGACAATAGAGAATTAAGAATGTAAAATCAGTGGATATAGGAGGCGCTATAGAGCCGTAGGATATATAGATATAAATAAATGTAAAATTCACTGTATCGTGACCAGTTAAAACATTCAAAAAATTCAAAAAATTAAAAATCCAAAATTCCAATGACCCTTAAGGGATACGTTAAAATACTATTTATGTGCAAAATCTGTGATAAAAAATCGGTGATAATTAAAAATAAAGGAAAATATCTACGTATATATATATATAAAAACAATTTATCCAAGTGAAAAATCAAAGTGAAATAAATGCAGTATCAAAGTGCAATCAATGATCAAGTGACAATAATTAGTAAAACACAGATGTGATATTTAATAAGTCAATGCATAAAAGGTTGACACAAACAATCCATGTAACAATCAATCATACATAAAATAAAATAAAATAAAGTAAAACCGGTTAAACATACACACTATACATAACCCCTCAGATTCCCCAAATCAAATGGGGCTGGCGGGGAACACCTATAGTGACTGTGTTCTAATCTTGGTGTTAGTAGTTCAAGGGGATCCCCCAAAGAAAATAGTCCGGAATGACAATGTGGGTTTAATTATTGTAAATCCAAAGATATAAATGTTAATGTTTCTGAATGGTGCCGTTATATCCCCAGTCTTATTTGGTCACAAATAAAAGCCCACAATGGTATAGAGCTCCTTCCTTAATGTTCTCTTAGTTAAAGGCAATCAAGTATTTATAACTTAGCCTGGAGGCTCTCCCACCTTCTTACAAGTGTCTGCCAGCGATCTCCTTACCTGGCCCGACACTCCGGCTGCTCCTTTAGATGTCTGCTCAGCGAAAATCCCGTGAGTGACGTCACCCGGTTCCGGATCCTAGGTGACCACTTGCGCAAGTGTTTGTTTCCACAGGATGTCCTCTGTACGCCAGGGTACAGAGAGTTCACTTCAGCTTCGGTCCTCCAAATAATCGCAAACAGTAGCAGGTAAGTCCTCTGCGCGTTTCAACCCCTTCTGAGTCTTTTTCAAGATGCTACTTCCTGCAACCTTTGCCCTTAAATCCACTCTCTGCACAGGTGATTCGCTATTGCTACAACACCTTTCCGCAGGTAACTATTTCCTGGGGGGGAATCAAAACACCTCACATGTCATTCTTTGTTCATAAATTATCACACCAAATCCCAAGCCAGATCTCTAGTGTTTAAAAACTCGTTTCCATATAATCAAATAACGTTAAAAACTCCTTAAGGAGATCGCTGGCAGACACTTGTAAGAAGGTAGGAGAGCCTCCCGGCTAAGTTATAAATACTTGATTGCCTTTAACTAAGAGAACATTAAGGAAGGAGCTCTATACCATCGTGGGCTTTTATTTGTGACCAAATAAGACTGGGGATATAACGGCACCATTCAGAAACATTAACATTTATATCTTTGGATTTACAATAATTAAACCCACATTGTCATTCCGGACTATTTTCTTTGGGGGATCCCCTTGAACTACTAACACCAAGATTAGAACACAGTCACTATAGGTGTTCTCCACCAGCCCCATTTGATTTGGGGAATCTGAGGGGTTATGTATAGTGTGTATGTTTAACCGGTTTTACTTTATTTTATTTTATGTATGATTGATTGTTATATGGATTGTTTGTGTCAACCTTTTATGCATTGACTTATTAAATATCACATCTGTGTTTTACTAATTATTGTCACTTGATCATTGATTGCACTTTGATACTGCATTTATTTCACTTTGATTTTTCACTTGGATAAATTGTTTTTATATATATATATATATATATATATATATATACGTAGATATTTTCCTTTATTTTTAATTATCACCGATTTTTTATCACAGATTTTGCACATAAATAGTATTTTAACGTATCCCTTAAGGGTCATTGGAATTTTGGATTTTGAATTTTTTGAATGTTTTAACTGGTCACGACACAGTGAATTTTACATTTATTTATATCTATATATCCTACGGCTCTATAGCGCCTCCTATATCCACTGATTTTATATTTATATGTATCAAATAATACCATTAAAAACAGTACAATGATAATTTCATGGTTACCATTACTGATATGATATAACTCCAGATACACTCAGTATAAACCAAATAAGAAATAACATAATAGAAAATTGTATAAAGATACCCATTTTGGATCAGATTACTAGTGGCTAGCTAACAGTTGCGCGCATGCTATTTCAGGGGTTTATAGCGGATGTTTGTGGGCGTTGGAGGTAGCACATAGTTACAAGGTGAAAATAAACTCAAGCGCAAATTATTTTAATGTGCGGCAGGATAGCTCGACCTCAGAGCTCTGGTTAACTTTTAGATATATATATATATAAAAATGTGTGTGTGTACATGTATTTATATGTGTGTGTGTGTATATATATATATATATATATATATATATATATATATATATATATATATACTGTATATATATATATGTGTGTGCATTGAAGCCCTTTGCAGTAAAGTAGCTGAAAACATGTAAAAGAATATTTATGCAATATTCATATTTAATAAAGTGTTATACTGTGTTTTATTGTAAATATTTCACATTCCAATGTTCTTCACATAGGGGAATATGTTCTACGTATCTTTAAATAGATATTCCTATATATATCTGTATATATTTATACCTATATATAATGATATATATACTGTATAGGTATAGATATATACTTTACCAAAAATACAATATATATATATATATATATATATATATATGTGTGTGTGTGTGTGTGAAAATATGTATTTAGGAATCATTAGAACATACTCTTCTATGTGAAGAACATTGGAATGTGAAATATTAATATTTTTCAGTTTTGTGTAACGTTTCACAATCTATTGAAGCCTATGGGGGAATACGTTAATGCGATCGCAATATTCTAACTTGGCCTTTTTATATGCATCGGGTTTGTGCGCAAGAGAAAACATATTACTTGTAATAAGCGTGGCATCCGACGCATGCAAAAAGCCAAAATTGAGCGGAGTTAGCGCGAGTGGGAGCAATAAATAGTGCTCCACTCGTAATCTAGCCCTATATGATTAGATATGCATATTTATATATATATTATCAGTTTCTCTGGCTCTTCTATTTATAGGTATGTGTTTGAGTAAAATAAACATTTTGTTTTATTCTATAAACTACAAACAATATTTTCAAATAAAAATATTGTCATTTAGAACATTTATTATATTATATACACCACTGCTGTGGTCATCCATATCATCTTGCAATAGGACCAGTGGGATGGCAAAACAATGCTAGTAGTACCTTACAATGAATTAGAATAAAAAAATAACTATTGACCATGCCAAAAGAGTTTAAAAGAAAAGTTTTGAGTAAGGAAAAGAAAGGTTCATTCTGGCTTTACTGGCAGAGGGATACAGTGAGTGTCAGGTTGATTCCATCCTTACAATTTCAAATATGTTGGTTCATAAGAACAAGGTCAAGCAGCAGACATTGGGGACAAAAGAAGCTATTGACTGGCAGAGATTGAAAATGACTCTCCACTGCCTGGAATAACCACTAAATCATTCAAATGTCACTCAACAACCATAGGATGCCATTAAGTGACCTACAAAAAAATGGCAAATAGCAGCTAGGGTGAATTGCACAGTGAGGGCAATTCAAAGCAGGCTTCTAGGGGCAGAGCTTGAGAAAGGCGACAAGGATCGCTGAAACTTTTAGAAGAGTTTTGTGTCCCAAAGAGGCTACCGTAACCCAGGACTGAAGCCAGAACGGATTTCCAAATTGTTTCAAAAATGACCGCCAAGGTCTGGTTTGAGTGGCTGGAGTGGATTCCTGTAAGTGGTTTGGCAAAGAAACAGAGAAGAGTTCTCATACTCAGTTTGGCTGAAACTTGAAAGAAGGGACGGTAGGAGTAACCTCTTTTTAGCAATACCGGTATTAGCTACAGTATAGAGCTAAGTCTGTTTATGGAAACAGTTGCAACATATGACTATTGCTCCTTTGATATTGCTTGTTTGGTTCACAACACCCTTGTTTTAGGGTTTAATTTGACCATTTATATGTTTGGAAAATTGTGAAAGTCTTGTTTTATGAATTATACTTATTGTTCTATTTATGTATCATATGATCCTACTTTTATTTATTTGTTTTATCTGTATGGTTTAAATATATAAAATATCTTTTTTTGAACACACATAGGACAGTTTTTCTATGGTAGACAAGGGTTTTAAACCTTTGGCGCAGGTTGTACATATCATTTTGTTTTTCTCTAGTTGTTTCTGTCTTTCTTTGGAGATATGTTATGTTATATGTTTTGGATAGATTTTCAGCACACTTATATCTAACCCTTTTTTGTTGTGCAAAGATGGAAAAATCATTTAATCGATGAGAAGCAAAGAAGAGTCAGGCTGAGGTTTACAAAAGTCTATGAGGATTGGACAGTAGAGGACTGGAGTAAGGTCATCTTCTCTGATAAGTCCAATTTTCAGCTTTGCCAAGCATTTGGTCATCTAATGGTTAGACAGAGACCTGGAGAGACATAAAAGCCACAGTGTCCTGCACCCATGGAGAAATTTGGTGTAGGATCAGTGATAATTTGTGGGTGCTTCAGAAAGGATGGAATCTGGCAGTTTTATCTTTGTGAAGGATGCATGAATCAAGCTGTGTACATGGTTATACTGAAAGAAAACTTGCTTCCTTCTGCTCTGACAATGTTCCCCAACTCTGAGGATTGGTTTTTCCATTAGGACAATGCTTCATGCCACACAGACAGGTCAATCAAGGTATCGATGGAGAACCACTAGATCAAAACCATGTCATGGCCAGCCCAATCTCCAATCCTGGACCCCATTGAAAACCTCTGGAATGTGATTAACAGGAAGATGGATGGTCACAAGCCATCAAAAAAAGCTGATCTTTTCACCAGGAGTGACATAAAGTTACTCAACAGCAATGTGAAAGACTGGTGGAGAGCAGCCAAGACGCATGAAAGCTGTGATTGAAAATCAGGGTTATTCAACCAACTATTGATTTCTAAACTCTTCCTAATTTAAAACATTAGTATTGCGTTGTTTATAAATGAATATGAACTTGTGTTCTATTTCATTATTCAAGGTCTGTAAACACTGCATCTTTAAATAAATGTTTTAAATGATATTTTTATTTGGAATGCAGTGAAAATGTTCTCAATAGTTTAGAATAAACAAAAATATTAATTTTACTCAAACACAAACCTATAAATAATATATAGTATATCCAGTGGTCCCTTAATTTATCCAGGGCTGTATGTATATAATATATATATATATATATATATATACATATAGATATCTAGATAGATAGATAGCTACATATATATATACTTGCCAGTCAAATACACCTTTTCATATACCATATCCCTTTGTAACCCTTTTTTTCCAAGATATCTTTAATGTGAATGTTTATATACGTATGAGTGGGATACTTTGTTGTAATATTTTTTATAATGTGTTTTGTGAAACTTTTTTTAACCCTTACCGTTTATTTCAGGTCTCAGGTGGCACTAATTCTTCTAGCGCTAATTGGGCTTTCATTTTAGCGCAACCCATAGCTTTCAACTTGTAATATCAGCTAAATTTAATGCGGTCGCTATATCCATAATAAGTAATCGGTGTGCTAGAGCGATGTCGGCCGCGCTAAACCTTCTCTACTGATTTACCATGGACTTGTAATATCAAGTTGAGCACCAATGTTAGCCCATTACTTGTAACCTAGCCCTTAAAGGAACATTAAACCCAATTTTTTTATTTCATGATTCAGATAGAACATACAATTTTAAAAATGTTCCAATTTACTTTAATTATCTAATTTGCTTCGTTCTCTTGGTATCCTTTGTTCAAAGAACAGTAATACACTACTGTTAGCTAGTTGAAAGCCAATGAGAGGAGGCATATATGTCCAGGCACCAATCAGCAGCTTCTTGAGCCTACCTAGGTATATTTTTCAATAAAAGATACAAAGAAAACAAAATTGAATGCTCTATTTGAATCACAAATGAAAAAAATTGGATTTCCCAATCCCTTTAATAGGTAAATTACCAATAATATACCATTATGGTTATTTGTGTGGTTACAAGACATCAGCTGCTACCCCTGTAAATCAGCTGCATTGTGTCTTATAATATATTATGTGCATTTTTATTGGAATACATTTATTTTATTAGAACACATCATCACAACTAATAATTTGTATCCATTTATGTTTTTTATGCCACTTTCTTAATTAATAAAATGAACAGAACTAGTCCTGTGTGTGTGTTTTTAACCTTATATGATGAGTTCCCTAAGGTTTTGAATGCAGATTATATAAACGTTCACAAGCACAAAATAAATGCTGCTCTTGAAGAATTCATCTGTGATAAGGAGAGTGCGTAATTCAGTGGCATTAAATAGAATGCTGCATCCACTAACGATAAGGAGAGGGCAGCTTTTTGTGACTTCTGAAGCAGTAACAGGTAGGTCAAATCTACTAGAAGCTAAGTATCCAACAAAGAGAAGACAGGTAAAACTGCTGATGTGTAGTTCAGGAAAAGACTGTTTGTAGGTGGATCCATTTTAGAGAAAGAGAGAGGAGCGTGAAAGAGAGAGATAGAGAGAGGGAGGTAGTGGGAGGGAGAGAGAAAGGGAGAGAGGGGAAGAAAGAGAGTCAGGGAGAGAGAGAAAGAGAGAGAAGGGAGGTAGAATGAGGAGGGTGGAGAGAAAGAGAGAGAGAGAGAGAGACAGAGGGAGGGAGAGGGAGGGAGAGAGAGGGAGGTAGAGGGAGGGAGAGAGAAAGGGAGAGAGGGGAAGAAAGAGAGTCATAGAGAGAGAGAAAGAGAGAGAGAGGGGGGGAGGTAGAGGGAGGGAGAATGAGGGGGGTAGAGAGAAAGAGAGAGAGAGAGAGAGAGAGAGAGAGGGAGGTAGAGGGAGGGAGAAAGAGAGAAATAGAGAGGGAGAGGGGGTATAGAGAGAGGGAGGGAGGGGGAGGGAGAAAGAGAGAAATAGAGAGGGAGAGGGGGTATAGAGAGAGGGAGAGAGA